>NC_091978.1:106102361-106328200 GCF_044704955.1 Pristiophorus japonicus | reverse complement strand
GGGAGGGAGGGGGGGAAGAGGGAGGGAGGGAGGGGGGGAAGAGTGTTGGGGAGAAGAGGGAGGGAGCGAGGGGTGGAAGAGGGAGGGGACGGAGGGAAGAGGGAGGGAGGGGGGAAGAGGAGGGAGGGAGGGGGGGAAGAGGGAGGGAGGGAGGGGGGGAAGAGGGAGGGAGGGAGGGGGGGAAGAGGGGAGGGGGGAGGAGGGGGGAAGAGGGAGCGAGGGAGGGGGGGAAGAGGGAGGGAGGGAGGGAGGGGGGGAAGAGGGAGGGGGCAGGGAGGGGGGGGCGAAGAGGGAGGGAGGGAGGGGGGGAAGAGGGAGGGAGGGAGAGGGGGAAGAGGGAGGGAGGGAGGGGTTGAAGAGGGAGGGGGGAAGAGGGAGGGGGAAGAGGGAGGGAGGGAGGGAGGTGGGGAAGAGGGAGGGAGGGAGGGAGGGGGGGAAGAGGGAGGGAGGGAGTGGTGGAAGAGGGAGGGAGGGAGAGGGGGGGAAGAGGAGGGAGGGAGGGGGGGAAGAGGGAGGGAGGGGAGAAGAGGGAGGGAGGGAGGAGGGAGGGGGGAGAAGAGAGTGGGAGGGAGGGGCGGGAAGAGGGAGGGAGGGGGGGACAGGGAGGAGGGAGGTGGGGAAGAGGGAGGGGGAGGGGGGGAAAGAGGGAGAGACGGAGGGGGGGAAGAGGGAGGGAGGGGGGGAAGAGGGAGGGGGGGAAGAGGGAGGGAGGGGGGGGAAGTGGGAGGGATGGGGGGGAAGAGGGAGGGAGGGGGTGAAGAGGGAGGGAGGGGGTGAAGAGGGAGGGAGGCGGTGGGGAGGAGGGAGGGATGGGGGGAAGAGGGAGGGAGGGGGGGGGGGAAGAGGGAGGGAGGGGGTGGGGAAGAGGGAGGGAGGGAGGGGTGGAAAGAGGGAGAGACGGAGGGGGGAAGGGGAGGGAGGGGGGGAAGAGGGAGGGGGGGAAAGGGAGGGGGGGAAGAGGGAGGGAGGGGGGGGAAGTGGGAGGGAGGGGTGAAGAGGGAGGGAGGGAGGGATGGGGGAAGAGGGAGGGGGGAAGAGGGGAGGAGGACGGAGGGGGGGAAGAGGGAGGGAGGGGGGGAAGAGGGAGGGGGGGAAGAGGGAGGAGGGGGGGGGGGGGTGGGGGGGGGGGGTGAAGAGGGAGGGAGGGATGGGGGGAAGGGAGGGAGGGAGGGTGGGTGGTGAAGAGGGAGGGAGGGGGGGAAAGCGAGAGGAAGGGAGGGGGGGGAAGAGGGAGGGAGGGAGGGGGGGAAGAGGGAGGGGGAGAGGGAGGGAGGGAGGGAGGGTGGTGGAAGAGGGAGGGAGGCAGGGGGGGGAAGAGGGAGGGAGGGAGGGAGGGAGGGGGAAGAGGGAGGGAGGGGGTGGAAGAGGGATGGAGGGAGGGTGAGGAAGAGGGAGGGAGGGGGAGGAAGGAGGAGGGAGGGGGAGGAAGGAGGGAGGGAGGGGGAGGAAGAGGGAGGGAAGGAGGGGGAGGAAGAGGGAGGGATGGAGGGGGAGGAAGAGGGAGGGAGGGAGGCAGAGGAGGGGGGAGGGAGGGAGGAGGAGGAAGAGGGAGGGAGGGAGAGGAAGAGGGAGGGAGAGGAAGAGGGAGGGATGGGAGGAAGAGGGAGAGAGGGAGATGGAGAGGGAGGGAGGGTGAGGAAGAGGGAGGAAGAGGGAGGGAGGGGGAGGAAGAGGGAGGGAGGGGGAGGAAGAGGGAGGGAGGGGGAGGGAGGGGGAAGAAGAGGGAGGGAGGGGGAGGCAGAGGGAGGCAGAGGGAGGGGGAGGAAGAGGGAGGGAGGGGGAGGAAGAGGGAGGGAGGGGGAGGGAGGGAGTGGGGGGAAGGGGGAGGAAGAGGGAGGGAGATGGAGAGGGAGGGAGAGGAGGAGAGGGAGGAAGAGGGGGAGGAAGAGGGGGAGGAAGAGGGAGGGAGGAAGAGGGAGGGAGGGGGAGGAAGAGGGAGGGAGAGGAAGAGGGAGGGAGGGGAAGGAAGAGGGAGGGAGGGGCAGGAAGAGGGAGGGAGGGGGAGGAAGAGGGAGGGAGGGGGAGGAAGAGGGTTGGATGGGGAGGGAGGGGGCGGAAGAGGGAGGGGGAGGAAGAGGGAGGGGGAGGAAGAGGGAGGGAGGGGGAGGGAGGGAGTGGGGGGAAGGGGGAGGAAGAGGGAGGGAGAGGGAGGGAGAGCGAGGAAGAGGGGGAGGAAGAGGGGGAGGAAGAGGGAGGGAGGAAGAGGGAGGGAGGGGGAGGAAAAGGGAGGGAGAGGAAGAGGGAGGGAGGGAGAGGAAGAGGGAGGGAGGGGGAGGAAGATGGAGGGAGGGGGAGGGAGGGGTAGGAGGAGGGAGGGAGGGGGAGGAAGGGGGAGGAAGGGGGAGGAAGGTGGAAGGAAGAGGGAGGGAGGGGGAGGAAGAAGGAGGGAAGGGGAGGGAGGGGGAGGGAGGGGGAGGGAGGAGGAGGGGGAGGGAGGCGGAGGAAGAGGGTGGGAGGGAGGGGGAGGAAGAGGGAGGGAGGGAGAGGGAGGAAGAGGTAGGCCGGGGGAGGAAGATGGAGAGAAGGAGGGGGAGGAAGAGGCAGGGAGGGGGAGGAAGAGGCAGGGAGGGGGAGGAAGAGGGAGGCAGGGGGAGGAAGAGGGAGGGAGGGGGAGGGGAGAGAGAAGGGGGGAGAAGGGGGGAGGGAGAAATGGGGGAGAAGGGGTGGAAGAGAGGGAGGGGAGAAGGGAGGGAGAGAGGAGGGGGAGAGGAGAGAGGAGAGGAGAGGGAGGCTGAATGGGCCCGGCCCGGCCCGTCCAGGCCCAAGACTTCGGGCGGGGCCCGCCCCCAGCACCGGAGTTAAAGCTAGGTGGCCGGGGGTCGGGTCAGGTCAAGTCCTGTTGGGGGCGGGTGGGGGGTGTGGGTCAGTTCCTCGGGTGGGGAGGTGCGTCCTGTCCTGAGGTGGTGTGGGTCGGGTCCTGGGGGGGGGGGGGGGGGTGCGTCCGGTCCTGAGGTGGTGGGGGGGGGTGGGTCCGGTCCTGGTGTGGGAGGGGTGGGTCGGGTCCTGGGGCGGCGGGTGCGTCCGGTCCTGGGATGGGGGGGGGGGTGGGTCCGGTCCTGGTGTGGGGGAGGTGGGTCGGGTCCTGGGGGGGTGGGGGTGGGTCGGGTCCTGGTGGGAGGGGGTCGGTTCGAGTCCGGGGCGGGGGGGTGTCAGGTCCTGGGGAGGGGGGTAGTGGTGGGTTGGGTCCTGGGGGAGGTGGTCGGGTCAGGTCCGGAGCGGGAGTCGTGTCGAGTCCGAGGCGGGGGAGCTTGAGTCGAGTCCGGGGCGAGGGAGCTCGGACCGAGTCCGGGAGGGGGGAGCGGGGGTCGAGTTGTGTCGGGTCGGGTCCGGGGGGGGGCGTGGGGGTGGGGGAGCGCGGGTCGGGTCTGGGGGGGGGAGCACGGGTCTGGGGGGGGGGGGGCCGGGTCCGGGGGCGGAGCAGGAGTCGGGTCGGGAGCTAGGGGGGCGGTGGGGGGGTTAGTTGAGAGCCAGCTGAAGGGAGAAAGTGGGAGGTGCAGCCTGATCCTCGCAGCCCCAGTGAGCCCATTCGGTCAGGGCTAGGGGCTGCGTGCTTCGGGCCCCTCCTACACAGTTTTGGGCGCCTGGAGCTACTGCACATGCGCGCCCACTGTAACGCACCTATGCAGAGGTCCCGGCACTGTTTTCAGCGCAGGGACCTGGCTCCGCCCCCCACAGATCGTGCTGCGCCGCGCCCAGCTCCAGAGGACCTGCAGGGAGCCGGAGAAGCGGTAAGTATTTTTTTAGGCGCACTTTCGAGCGCGAAAAATGGGTGTCCAGGTCGGGGCTGCGCAGTTCTAGGCACAGCCCGAAACTTGGGCCCATAGACTTAGCAGGCGCGAGTTTAGTAACTGGAAAATATACTGGTGTACTGAAATAGAAGCCTGCCCACAATAGAAGGCTACTGAATAAGAACTAGTGTACATTACTACTACTGTCAGTGCCAATAGGATAGTGGATGCATGCATTAATGACCTCAATCAGTTATGCCTTAAGTATGTGGAGAGGTGAAAACAGGTGTTCTTTGTTGAAAACAACATGTCTGAGTTTGTGACAGTAGAGGAATGTAGAAATGGCTACAGAATACCCTTGAACAAGATTAGACCATTCATCTAATAATTGGAGCCAAGTATAAATAAAGCTGAGCTAGCTTAGAACAGATTTAGGAAGGAACTCTGAATCTATTTTACTATCATTGTCCTCCAAACGCTGGTGAAATATGTTTTTTTTTTCATGCTTAGATTATGCAGTGCTGTTAATAAAGTCATTGAAGACAATTTATTGATGTGAGACTGATTAGCTGGTGCCAAAAACCATGAGACTGTTTTCCTTGGAGTCAACACCAGGTAGTTCTGGAACATATCCCAGCCATAGCCCCAAATTACTGTTGGAATGAAAAGATGAATTGTTCGTTTCCCAGATCAGAATTAGACATGAACCAAAGGAATGGAAACCTGCATTTACCTCAAATTCTGGTGCCTCTCGAAAGAGCAAAATGTCTAGGTTTATATATTTGAAACCCTAGGTTCCTCTGTTTAACGACACCCTGAGTCCCTGTCCATTGAGTATATACTCCCATTCCTTGTTTTTTCTCCTGAAATGTATTATTTTGCACTTCCTCACATTCAATTGTGTCTGCCACTAGTCTGCCCATTCTGCAAACCTGTCTGTGTTCTCTTGAAGTTGTTTACAGTCCTCCTCACTATTTGCTACTTTAGTCAGCAGAATTCAATATCATCCTCTCTAAGCTCAAATTGAAGTACTCTAAATATGCAGAGTGTAAAAGTGAACCCAGCACTGATCCTCAGGGTACATCACATCCAACCCGTTGAATGGGGGAAAGTTGGCTGATGTGGAAGAACTGAGGGATTTGACGGTTCAAAGTTCACAAGAATTTAAAAGCAGCACCTCAAGTGGTAAAGGCTAAAAGAAAAGCTAATGGAATACTTAATTTTTTGGCAAAAGTTTCCAGTGATTGAGAATCTAGAATGAGGGAACCCAGATACAAGATTAAATGTAAAAGATTTAGGACAGAGAGCAGGGAAAAATGTTTGTTACAGAGGCTTGTGAGACTGTAGTATGCACTACCTAAGGTAAGGATTGAAGCAGAGACTATGTTGAAGGAAAGAGAAATAAAAAGTTATGGGAACCAGGAAGGCATGTTGGATTAGGACTAGAATCAGCCAAGGCTCTGTGGTAGCATTCTCTCCACTAAGTTAAAAAGTTGTGGATTCAAGCCCCACTTTAGCGGCTTGAGCATATAATTATGTGCAGTACTGGGGGAGTGCTGCACTGTCAGAGGCACTGTTTTTCAGATGAGATTTTTAAACTGAAGCCCTGTCTGCCTCCTCAGGTGGATGTAAAAGATCCCATGGCTCTATTTTTGAGAAGAGCTGGGGAGTTCTCTCCAGTGTCCTGGTCAATATTTATCCCTCAACCAACATCACTAAAACAGATGATCTGCTTGCTGATTGAGGGAACTTGCTGTGCGCAAATTGGCTGCCGTGCTTCCCTACATTACAACAGTACTTATTTGGCTGAAATGTGCTTTGGGACATTCCGGTGCCATGAAAAGCGTTATTAAATGCAAATTCTTTCTTTTGTTTTTGTTTATTGCTCGAATGGAGGGTAAACAGCAATACGGCCTGGTTGGCCCCAATGGCCCCTTTCCGTGCTGTAATTTCTATGTAATTCTCCAATCCAAGCAACACCTATTAATTTCCTGACTACTTTGGATAAAGCTCATCTTATTGGAGTTGATTAGGCAAAGAGGAGAAAGCTCAATTTGTTAGCAAATATTAGTCAAGCCCACTAAAAATGAATAATTGATAAAAGAATACAACGTTTAAGAGAATAAAATCTCTGTGCTCAAATCCCTTTTCTACCTTTTCCAATGATAGCATTCTCTGTTAAATGAATAATATATTTAAATGATTTTCAAAAGTATGGATTTATTCATTTAGGCATTGTCCTGCCTTGCTAAAGCCGAAGTGTTAAGCTCTTTTTGCCAATCAGTGTGTTGAGCTCAATGTGACAAGCTCTTCCTTTTAGGTATGAAAATCACCTCATCAGGTTCAAATGTTCCCCTTTAAGGGACCGAACTGCTTTCTGAAATGACAGCCTTGCTTTAAGAGCAGGCTGATCTTGCTGCAATGATGCTACAGCCAAGCTACGTTGGGGCCTCGTGCCGGGACTAACGCCACCAGTACAGCGTAGCACAGTAAGTTTAGCACTGGACCAATGTTAATTAGTTACCAGTGCCAATTTATCGGTCCTGCCAGTGCCATCATTTCTAGCGGCCGTTAACAGCGGCCCGCAGTAGCACCAGCAGGTTTTTACCGATACGAATTTCTAGTCCATTGTGATCTGGCTTTTTGGTGAATTGTTTTAACTTGACACATAATAAGTTAAATGATTGACATGTCAGCAAATCAGAATATCTCTGTTAATTGTAAATGGTCTAATATGATCCATGTTCGTTAATTTAACAGATTTAGGATCTATCAATTATTGATATTGGTTCACCCATGCTAAACAATATATGTCATGATGTGTGGCATTTCTCTATGCAATAAAATTAAATTGAATTCCCTGCAGTTTGATACCATTGGGTTAAAAATGTGCTGTGTGATATTAGTCATAAATGCATTAATCCATTCATAAATTCCTCTATCTACTATCTTAAAGCAGCTATTAAGCCATATCTTAAAGGGATCAATTATTTATTAAATTAGAATTTGTTACCAATATATATCAGCACAACTTCAAACTATGGGGGTAAAATCCAACATTAGCGAATGAGTAAATGGGCCATAGTGGATCGCCCGCCCATGATACACCTCACTCGCGTTTAATTCCATTAGAAAGGAAAATCAGCCATTTTATCACAGGTGGCCAATCCGTTACCTTTCATTTTGCACCCCCATCAAAGTTGCAATTTACTCCCATATATCTGAAAGTGCATCTCCTATAAATACACACCTCTGGAGATTATAGTTGTTATTAAACAAGGCCTTTTTTCTAAAAATACATTTTTAATCGTGTCACGTATTACATATCAAGTGGGTACTTGGCTTTGACAGCATTTACTGAAGATTTACTATGTTGTCAAATGAAATCAGTCTCAGCAAGGCAAGTGTTCTGTACAGGATAGTTTTAATTGAAACTCATTCATCACATTCTTGCAGGAACGACAACTGAAAACTGCCTATTACAAAATAAAATGACTTCAGCGTCATCTACAATAGTTCAACAAACGAAGTGCGCAATGACAAATTGGAAAATACACTAACGTAAATGTCAACACTCAAAGGCAGCCACAGGCATATTAAATTTAAGTCCCTTTTCTGCTTTCTCATCAAAGGGTGACGTAACACCATGGAATATTAAAACCCATCCCTCATCTCAGCTAGCATCATCATCATAGTCAGTCCCTCGAAATCGAGGAAGACTTGCTTCCACTCTAAAAGTGAGTTCATTAGGTGACTGTACAGTCCAATACAGGAATTACAGTCTCTGTCACAGATGGGACAGACAGTGGTTGAAGGAAAGGGTGGTTGGGGAGTCTGATTTGCCTCATGCTGTTTCTGCTGCCTGAGCTTGATTTCTGCATGCTCTCGGCGATGAGACTCAAGATGCTCAGCAGCCTCCGGGATGCACTTCCTCCACTTAGGGCAGTCTTTGGCCAGGGACTCCCAGGTGTCAGTGGGGATATTGCACTTTATCAGGGAGGCTTTGAGGGTGTCCTTGAAACTTTACCTTTCCTACCTGGGGATTGCCTGCCGTATAGGAATTCCGAGTAGAGCGTTTGTTTTGGGATTCTCGTGTTGGGCATGCAGACGATGTGATCCGCCCGATGGAGCTGGTCGAGTGTGATCAGTGCTTCGATGCTAGGGATGTTGGCCTGATCGAGAACACTGGTGTTGGTGCGTCTATGCTCCCAGGGGATTTGCAGGATCTTGCGGAAACATCGTTGGTGGTATTTCTCCAGCGATTTGAGGTGTCCACGTCTCTGAGCCATACAGGGTATCACTACAGCCCTGTAGACCATAAGCTTGGTGCCAGATTTGAGGGGCTAATCTTCTAACACTCTCTTCCTCAGGCGACCGAAGGCTGCGCTGGTGCACTGGAGACAGTGTTGGACCTCATCGTCGATGTCTGTCCTTGCTGATAATAAGCTCCCGAGGTATGGAAAGTGGTTCACGTTGTCCAGGGCTGCGCCGTGGATCTTGATCATGGATCAAAGCTAGTTTGGGATAAATCCAAGTAATTGGAGAAACTTCACAAAGATGTTCTAGTGCACATCCCCATCAGCCAGTTTCAGATCCAAACTGTTAGAGGCTTGGGAGCAGGTTGCCTGTCCTCATGGCAAGTTAAAATATGTGGCGTCAGGACACCTGAGGTTGGAAGGGACTGAAATATCTTTCATTGTCAAAAAAATTTAGATATTAGATATTCTGCGCAGAACCCATAGTTACAAATGTTGTGTTGTGGCATGCACGAATACTGAATAAGATATATGACAGTTTGCCTGAGCAATGAAGGGCAATCCATTCTCAGTTGTAAACTGGAGTTATTAACATGCGACTCCACCATTTTACACTGTTGCTGTCTAAGGAGCACCACCTCTGTATGCTGTACCCCCAGCTGGTGTTGGCCATGCTGGTTCTCACGAACTCAGAGACCTCGGGGGCAAAATTACCCTATTTTATAGCCTCATTAGTGACTCCGGGGGGCACTAATGGGGCACAATGAAGTTTTTGCCTGGGGGAAGGGGTCGATAGTGCCTCTGTGGAAATTGCCCTGGAGGTGGTGTGCCAATATGGCATGCCCTGCGATTTGCACCTCGGGTTGGGCATGTGTACTGACCCTTCACTGCCCCACGCCAACCCCTTTGCACCCCATGGGTGGCAAGGATGGCGCTGGCCAATGTCACCACCAGCTTCGCGATTTGCAAAGCTGGCGGACATCTGCCGTCGGGGCATCCCTTAAAGAGTAGGCCATTAGCGCTATGGGCCGCCATATTTTTCTGTCGGCCGACTCTTCTGTCGGCCTGACAATGGCGGCCCTCGCCTCGACCAGGCTGCCATCCTGCAGCCTGGCACTCCATTATGGTGGCCAGGCTGTTGGCCCAGTCAAGGGCTTCCCTGGTGGCCCAGAGGCGGCCACCAAAGGGACTGCAGAGCCACAGCGGCCCTCCCCTTTAATTGAAGTGAAGGGCGTTCTGCCACGTCAGCGCTACGTGGAGCATTTGCGTAGCACTGACATTCCCGGTGGGGCGCTAGGTTCTAGAGCACAGCGCAGGACTCAGCGCCGCTCTACCACCCCGGGTGTGCCCCTCCACGGAAGAGGAACGCCTCCGATAGCACTCTGCCTTTATTGAGGGGCAGAAGGGCCGAATTCCATGCCGGGGGCAGAACTTCCGGGCTGGGCGATAAATGTCCCGGCTCTGGAAGGTTACTAACTCCAAACTGGGTGCAGGGCAATTTTGCCCCCTATTTCTTAGTCTAATGCAAGTTTTTTTTAAATTTATTTGTTCACTGGATGTGAGCATCACTGGCAAGGCCAGCATTTATTGCCCATCCTTAATTGCCCTTGAGAAGGTGATGGTGAGCCGCATTCTTAAACTGCTGCGGTCCATGTGGTGAAGGTACGTCCACAGCGCTAACTTTGTTGTAGCAGTTTAGTACAACTGAGTGTACTTTCTCGGCCATTTCAGAGGGCAGTTAAGAGTCAACCACATTGCTGTGACTCTGGAGTCACATATAACTCAGACCGAGTAAAGGCAGCAGGTTTCGCTCCCTAAAGGACATTAGTGAACCAGTTGGGTATTTACGACAATCTAATAGTTTTATGGTCACCGTTGCTGATACTAGCTTTTTTAAAATTGAATTTAAATCCCCCATCTGCCGTGGTGGGATTTGAACTCGCAACTTTGAATTATTAGTCTAGGCCTCTAGATTACAGTCCAGTAACATAACCACTATGCTACCGTACCCCAAATAGGGAAATCGGTTCAGTGGGGGTGAGACTGGGCTATGAGGCCTTTTAAAACGTGTCCATGACATGTGCAAACTCTTCCAATGGGACGTGCGCCAGACATTATATTTATAAAAGGCTCCAATGCTCCCAGAAATTTTTGGGCGTGTGTGCGGTTTTTCGTATTTAAAAGCCAGTGAGCCAGCTGCCTGGGAGCTGCATGGAGCTGCAGAGCGCTGCGCAACCATATTGCTTAAAGAGAACATTGGTTAGCATGCACGCATCTAGCAACTACCGGCAGCATGCAGACCAGGAAGATCATGATGCCCATCAGCATGTAATGCTAATTTGACGCCAGTGCTGCCATTTTTGCATGCCACACTCCAGCCTATACCCTCTGTTAACCTTCCACAGCTGAACGTGTATTCAACGGCATGAAGGGCCCCACACCAGTGCTATTTAAAGGGATCATCAACTTCTGACAGGTTAGTTGTTCGATTAATTCTTCTGGCTGTTGCTGCAATTCTACGTGTTTTGGGAGCTTTTCCAAAATTGTTAAAAGTTTCAATGGTCTGGCTGGTACTGAAGAACTTTTTTGTTGCTTCCAGACATGGGTGGCCTAGTAGGACTTCCTCTTGGCATTGAGCATGACTGGGAGAATGAGCAGAGGCCACGCAGAGCAGGACAAGCTGCTGGAAGAGGGAGGAGGGTGAGAAGGGCTCTCAGCAGGGGACCATATCCACAGAGAGTCTTTAGGGAGCAGATCGTTTGCATTCTATGTTCCCTTGACAAGACCTCACACTTTGCCCTGGATATGCCTTCAACATTGAGTTGATAAATGTGGATGCTGGGCCGATTATCTTGGTTGGTTAGTCTTGAAATGGGATTTATTGGTTGACATGTTCGAGGCTTTTATGGTTTTCAGGCTGGGAGGCCGTTTTTGGGCGTTCAATTATCTTCTTGATGACAGTAGCTTGCAAGTTCTCAATGAACGAGCACACCCAGGGAAACCATGTCCACATCTATCTTGGTGACAAGACCAGTCGAACACAGACGCTCAACAATGGTCTGTCACAAGGATCGGTGCTCACACTGGCCTTTTTCAACAGCTACACGGCAAACATGCCCTGCACTAAATCCAGGAAGTTCGTATGTGCCGATGACATAGAACTGCTGACACAGGCATCAATGCTAGAGGAGGCAAGTATGACGCTCACAGGCACTTAAATAATTTTTTGCAGACTTCTGCCTGACAGCCAGCTGGATTGAGAGCAGGATTGGTGGGCAGAAGCTAAAATTATCAGCAGGAGGCTGCAGTCAGGGACCATCGCCACAGGGAATGGGTGGGGGGGTGGGGCATGGTAAATGCTTCGGGCTGTGATCAGGAGGTCCGGGGGTGGGGGAGCCGGCAAGATCGGAGCCATGATCTGAGGACCGGGACACCTAGCAAGAGCAGGGCCACAATCGAAGCTGGGGAGGACAAGGTCTGCTTTGTGAACCCTGGTGTGGGGAGTTTGGGGGGGACGGGGAAAGCCTGCTGCTCATGGCCCAACAAAGAGCTTAAAAACAGGTAAAGTTGTGAAACTTACCTGGACCTCTTCTGGCTGCTCCCACCGTGTTGCTGCTGCTGGGCAACAGACAACTTGGGATCCCCCAGTGGTGAAGTTTAAAGTAACTCACGCCATCGATAACATCATCAGCCGCATCTTTTGAATGTGAATTAAGCCCCTGCCTTGTCAATGGCCTGATTCGGAGCAGTAAAAATGTAAACAGCCAGGGTTGGGGTCAGATTGCTCGATCCTGATATTTTAACCATCTTCCTGACACTCCCGTTTGTCAGTGGGGGATTATAAGAGATATGTTCTTACTATACAGTATAAATGCACATGAGGCCCATACTTGAGAGAAGGTCACTCTGTGATCAGTTACCTTTATTACCAAGACCTCAAGTGATGAAGGTGGGTGGAGCTTCCCCTTTTATACCTGAAAGTCCAGGTTAGGAGTGTCTCCCACATTCGCTCCTTGTGGTCAATGCTCTCAAGGTGTACAACTTAGGTCAGCTTATACATGGGTTACAATGATAGTTGAATACATGACATCACCTCCCCCCCCAAAGTCTTATTGGGATCATAGGTTAAGTCTCTCTGGTGGTTTACGTTCCCTTGTAGAGCGCCTGAGTTGGGGCTCCGGTTGTTGGGCGCTGGCCTGAGTGTCTGCTGTTTGCGGTGCCTCAGGCCTGTCCGGACTGCCCACAATGACTGGGCTCTCCTCCACTTGGTTCCGGTGTTCGGTCACCTGTGGTGGAGTAAACTCTACGTCGTGTTCTTCCTCTGCTTCTTCTATGGGGTTGCTGAACCTCCTTTTAGTTTGATCCACATGTTTGCGGCAGATTTGTCCATTGGTAAGTTTAACTACCAAAACTCTATTCCCCTCTTTGGCAATCACAGTGCCTGCAAGCCATTTGGGCCCTGCAGCGTAATTAAGGACAAAAACAGGGTCATTGACATCAATACATCGTGCCCTCGCATTCCTGTCATGGTAGTCACATTGTGACTGACGCCTGCTCTCAACGATTTCTTTCAAAGTAGGGTGCATAAGAGATAACCTGGTTTTGAGCGTCCTTTTCATTAGCAGCTCTGCGGGTGGAACCCCTGTGAGCGAGTGTGGTCAGGATCTATTGGCCAACAGGAGGCGTGATAAGCGGCTTTGTAGCGAACCCCCTTGGATTCTGAGCATCCTCTGTTTGATTATCTGCACTACTCATTCTGCCTAGCCGTTTGAGGCCGGCTTGAACGGTGCCGTTCTGACATGGTTAATTCCATTGCCTGCCATGAAGTCCTGGAATTCAGTGCTTGTGAAGCACGGGCCATTGTCGCTGACCACGACATCCGGTAGACCATGGGTGGCGAACATTGCCCGTAGACTTTCTACCGTGGCAGAGGATGTGCTTGAATTTAAAATGGCACACTCAATCCATTTTGTGTAGGCGTCTACTACAACCAAAAACATTTTTCCCATGAAAGGCCCTGCGTAGTCCACATGGATGCGTGACCATGGCTTGGTGGGCCAGGACCAGGGGCTAAGGGGGGCTTCCCTGTGTGCGTTGCCCAGCTGAGCACACGTGTTGCACCTGCGAACACAAAGTTCCAGGTAAGCATCTATCCTGGCCACCAAACGTGTGACCTGGCAATTGACTTCATCATGACAATGCCCAGGTGCTCATTGTGAAGTTCTCTGATAAATACCTCTCTGCCCATCTGGGGCATGACTACTCAGTTTCCCCACAGTAGGCAATCGGCCTGAATCGAGAGTTCATCCTTGCACCTATGAAATGGTTTAAATTCCTCAGGGCATGCCCCATACGTGGCTGCCCAGTCCCCATTCAGGACACATTTCTTAACTAAAGACAGTAGCGGGTCTTTATTTGTCCAAACTTTAATCTGACGGGCTGTCACAGATGAGCCTTCACTTTAAAAAGCCTCAACAGCCATGACCATCTCAGTATCATGCTCATTTGCCTCCTCAGTGGTGGCTAGTGGGAGCCTGCTGAGTGCATCGGCGCAGTTTTCAGTGCCCGGTCTGTGCCGAATTGTGTCGTCATAGACGGCTAACGTAAGTGCCCACCTCTGTATGCAGGCCGATGCATTCGCATTTATGGCCTTGTTGTCAGCCAAAAGGGACGTTAGGGGTTTGTGACCTGTCTCCAGCTCAAATTTCCTGCCAAACAGGTACTGGTGTATTTTTTTTACTGCATATACACATGCTAGCGCTTCCTTTTCTACCATCCCGTAACCCCTTTCTGCCTGGGACAGACTTCTGGAGGCATAAGCTACCGGCTGTAACTGACCATTGGCATTCACATGCTGCAACACACACCCGACCCCATAGGACGACCCATCACACGTTAACACAAGTTTCTCACACGGGTCATATAACGTTAACAGTTTGTTGGAGCATAACAAATCGCGTGCTCTATCAAAAGCCCTTTCCTGGCTGTTGCCCCAGACCCAATCGCGACCTTTACGTAGGAGCATGTGTCGCGGCTCTATCAGCGTGCTCAATTTGGGAAGAAAGTTACCAAAATAGTTCAGGAGCCCCAGGAACGAACGCAGCTCCGTCGTGTTACGGGGTCTGGGTGCTCTTTGGATCGCTTCCGTTTTGGATGAAGTAGGCCTGATCCCGTCTGCTGCTACCCTCCTCCCCAGGAATTCTACCTCTGGAGCTAAGAAGATGCACTTCGCCTTTTTCAATCGCAGCCCTATCCGGTCCAGTCTGCGTAGCATCTCCTCCAGGTTGTGGAAGTGTTCTTCAGTATCGCGACCCGTGATGAGGATGTCATCTTGAAAAACCATCGTCCTTGGAATCGACTTGAGGAGCCTTTCCATATTTCGCTGAAAGGTCGCGGTGGCTGAGCGAATCCAGAATGAACATCTGTTATACTCAAACAACCCCTTGTGTGTCGTAATGGTGGTCAGCTTATTCGACTCACTCGCCAGCTTCTGGTTCATGTAAGCTGAGGTCAGGTCCAATTTTTTTTAAAGTTTGCCACTGGATAGCGTCGCAAAGATGTCCTCTGCTCTCAGTAGCAGGTACTGGTCTTGGAGTGACACCCGATTGATGGCAGCCTTGTAATCGCCACATATCCTGACCGACCCATCCGCCTTGATCACCGGCATGATCGGGCTCGCCCAGTCGCTGAATTCGACTGTTGAGATGATGCCTTCCCTCAGCAGGCGGTCCAATTCGCATTCAATCTTTTCCCGCATCACGTACGGCACCGCTCTGGCCTTATGGTGTACTGGCCTGGCATCCGTATTTATGTGGATGACTAACTTGGTCCCCATGAAAGTGCCGATGCCGGGTTGAAATAATGAGTCAAATTTGTCCAGGACCTGTGAGCATGATACTCGCTCCATAGAAGAAATTGAATTGACATCGCCCCATTTCCAGTTCATGACAGCAAGCCAACTCCTCCCCAGTAGTGCGGGACCATCCCCCAGGACAATCCAGAGTGGCAACATGTTCTCCGAATCTTTGTGGGTCACGACTACCGTGGTGCTGCCTAGCACCGGAATGATCTCCTTTGTATATGTCCGTAGCTGTGTGTCAATCGGCAATAATTTTGACCTCCTGACCTTGGACACCCACAACCTTTCAAACTGTTTGATATTCATCAGGGACTGGCTGGCCCCCGTGTCTAGCTCCATTAATATTGGGATGCCATTGAGGAGCATTTTCATCATTATCGGTGGCGTCTTGGTATATGAACTGTATTTGTGCTCCACATGAACTCGCTGAACTTCAGCTTCCAGCGATTTCCCCCAGTATTCATTTGGCCTTGTAGGGCTTACATCAGGCCCGTCCTCCTCGTACATCAACCTGGCTGCAGGCTTCCTGCACATACGCGCCAAGTGACCGCTGACGTTGCAGTTTCTGCAGGTATATTGCTGATACCTGCAAGCTCTGGCTGGGTGTTTGCCTCCACACCTCGAGCATGAGCTGAAGGCCCCATTGTTGGAAACAAAAGGTCCATTACCAGTCGATCGTCTCTAACTGTCTCTGTAACTGTCCTTAAGCGCACCATTAACAGGTGTTGATGGCCCCATTACTGGCCGCATTGTCCATTACGATGGCATGAATTGCCATTCAGCTAGCCATTGTCTCTGTTGAATTCCCCCTTTGGGTTCGACTACATGCTGGAGCATGTCTGATTGCCCTTGTCTGCCTAGAGAACTGTATGCCACGTTAACAATGTTGACTCCCTGGTCGTTTACCGCATTTGAGCCAAGATTTTTGTCATACATCATTCTGGTCTCTTCCTCCCCTGAGATAAATCTCTGGGCTATCAGAGCCGCCGCTTCCAAGGTCAAGTCTTTGGTCTCAATCAGTTTTCTGAAAACCCCAGCGTGCCCGATACCCGCAATAAAAAAGTCTCGCAGCATCTCCGATCTGCATGCATCTGGGAACTTACATAGGCTCGCCACTCGCCAGAGATCTGCCACGAAGTCTGGAACGCTTTGCCCTTCTCTCCGCCGGTGCGTGTAAAACCGGTGTCTCACCATGTGCATGCTGCTCGCCGGTTTGAGGTGTTCCCCGATCAATTTACTGAGCTCTTCAAACGTCTTGTCCACCGGCTTCTCTGGCGCTAGAAGGTCCTTCATCAGGGAGTATGTTCTGGATCCACAAACCGTCAGGAGATGAGCCATGCGAATCCTGTCCCAACCATGACAAAACTTTGCTGTAGTCTCTCAATAAAGTTGTCTCAATCATCACCAACACAGTACCTCTCTTCTGTGCTGCTAGTGGCCATGCTCGCGTGGTTTAAATCCCAGTTTCTCGTCGCCAATGATATGTCTTTACAATACATTATAAATGCACACGAGGCCCATACTTGAGAGAAGGTCACTCTGTGACCAGTTACCTTTATTACCAAGATCTCAAGTGATGAAGGTGGGTGGAGCTTCCCCTTTTATACCTGAAAGTCAAGTTTAGGAGTGTCTCCCACAAGTTCGCCCCTTGTGGTCAATGTTCTCAAGATGTACAAATTAGGTCAGCTTATACATGGGTTACAATGATAGTTGAATACATGACAATAAGCAAGGCCATAGTGTTTGTCACTTGCTTGATGCAAATCTGCACTTCAGATTGCTTGATGTGTAAGATGTCTCCGCTGGTGAATTGGAATACATGGAAGCTTCATGCTGCAGTAACTTTCCTTTCTTTTGGAAGAGCTGCCCGTGTTCCACTTACTGCAGCAGCTGGTCCAGCTACTATTGTGAAAAACACTTTTGTGAAGCAGAGGCAGTAAAGAAAGAAAGAAAGACTTGCCATTTATAAAGTGCCTTTCACAATTACTGGGCTTCCCAAAGCACTTTACAGCCAATTAAGTACTTTTGAAGCGCAGTCTATGTTGCAATGTAGGGAAACGCGACAGCCAATTTGCACACAGCAAGCTCTCACAAACAGCAATATGATAATGACCAGATAAACTCTGTTTTTTTAAGATATTGATTGAGGGATATTGGCCAGGACACCAGAGATAACTCCCCTGCTCTTCTTTGAAATAGTGCCAAAGGATCTTTTACGTCGACTTGAGAGACCAGACGGGCCTCAGTTTAATGTCTCATCTGAAAGACGGCGCCTCCGACAGTGTAGCACTCCCTCAGCAATGCAATGCATTGCACTGTCAGCCTAGATTTTGTGCTCAAGCCTCTGGAGTGGGACTTGAACCCGCAATTGGTTGGAGCAATGCTCAAACGCTCCAGTCACATGATGAAGAGACCCTCTAATTAAATTTTTTCTCAGGCCTTAATGAGGCTTATGTGGAGATTTCCATGATAGTTGACTACTTTGGTTCATGTTTGGCAGAAGTTGCAGCCTGCCTTCTGTACTTTAGCACCTGCATCACATCTAGGGGGTATAGGCTGTTTGACCTTGCAGGGGTTTTCAGTTTAAGTTGTAATATGAATTCAGGTACGGGATTTTTAAGGATTAATTGCCAAAGGTCCACATCCTTTGTCATTTCGACAGAGAAAGACAGACTGGTGCCACCAAGACAAACAGCGGATTTGTATGTTAATGAGCTTATCTGACAGTTATGAGCCAGCCATTAAAATTGTTACCCGTAACGATCTGGGACAATAGGGTGTTTGTTATCTCATCTCCGATGCTTCTAACAAATATTTGCACATCATAATCATAGGCAGTCCCTCAGAATCGAGGAAGACTTGCTTCCACTCCTGAAGTGAGTTCTTTGGTGGCTGAACAGTCCAATACGAAAGCCAGAGACTCTGTCACAGATGGGACAGATAGTCGTTGAGGGAAGGGGTGGGTGGGACTGGTTTGCCGCATGCTCTTTCCGTTGTCTGCACTTGATTTCTGCATGCTCTCGGCGCTGAGACTCGAGGTGCTCAGTGCCCTCTCGGATGCACTTCCTCCATTTAGGGCGGTCTTTGGCCAGGGACTCCCAGGTGCCAGTGGGGATCTTGCACTTTATCAGGGAGGCTTTGCACATGAGGCAGTGGGAGAAGCTGTGTTCTTGTGTAAGAAGAAATCCACTGTTGGGAAGGTTAAATTGGTAGGCCTACCATGAACAGGGAGAGGATCAGAGGTCAAACTACCAAATTCGTGTCCAAAAATGAGAACAAAGAAACACATATTCAAGGTCAATTAGGATGTCTGCAGCAAGAGACGAATCTGGGCCTGGGCTGGAAATTAAAATAAAGCCAGTCAAATTTCAGTTTATGCTTTTGTGCCTATTCAAATGCTATGATGACACTCTAGTGCAATACCAAGGGAGTGAAGCAATGTCAGAGGTGCTGTCTTTTGGGTGAGAAGTTAAACTCTCAGGTAGATGTGAAAAATATCATAGCACTATTCAAAGAAGAGTAGGGGAGTTCTCCCTGGTGTCCTGGTCAATACTTCTACCTCAACCAACATCACTAAAACAGATTATCTGGTCATTTATCTCATTGCTGTTATAAGGGACCTTTTTGTGCGAAAATCTTTCCCTACAGTACAACAGTGATTATACTTGAAAAGTACATTATTGACTTGGAAGCACTTTGGTACGTCCTGAAAACATGAAATACATTGTATAAATGCAAGTTCTTACTTTCTCTTTCTCTACTTGTAATGTATGCCACTGTAGGATGCTCACAGCTTTGTCGAGCTGTTGCATTGTGAATGGCTTAGCCAGTCACGTGATGATCACAGGACTTAATAAAACCCCAGTCAGTTGGGTCTAGATCATCCAGGAAGAGGTGTGCAGTTGTGAGCCGAGTGGATGAACTGGTAATGTGCAATGTGATTGTTAAACCTTTGTTAATAAACCAACTAGTTTTAATAGTAATGTGTTGCTATGAATTAGAGAGCAAAGAACCCATGAAGTAAATACATCATCATCATTGGCAGTTCCTCGGAATCGAGGAAGGCTTGCTTCCACTCTAAAAATTAGTCCTTAGGTGACTGAACAGTCCAACACATGAGCCACAGTCCCTATCACAGGTGAGACAGATAGTCGTTGAGGGAAAGGATGGGTGGGACTGGTTTGCCACACGCTCTTTCCGCTGTCTGTGTTTGTTTCTGCGTGCTCTCGGCGATGAGATTCGAGGTGCTCAGCGCCCTCCCGGATGCACTTCCTCCACTTAGGGCAGTCTTTGGCCAGGATTCTCAGGTGTCGGTGGGGCTTTGAGAATGTCCTTGTAACGTTTCCTCTACCCATCTTTGGCTCATTTGCCGTGAAGGAGCTCCGAGTAGAGTGCTTGCTTTGGGAGTCTCGTGTCTGACATGCGAACAACGTGGCCTGCCCAGCGGAGCTGATGAAATGTGGTCAGTGCTTCAATGCTGGGGATGTTGGCCTGGTTGAGGATGCTAATGTTGGTGTGTCTGTCCTCCCAGGGGATTTGCAGGATCTTGCGGAGACATCGTTGGTGGTATTTCTCCAGCGACTTGAGGTGTCTACTGTACATAGTCCATGTCTCTGAGCCACAAAGGAGGGTTATACATTACATTACTCAACCTGGTAGTGTTAGTGTTTTGCACTATGGGCTAAAGCCTCCTTGCCGTGCTTTCTCAATAGAAAATGCACTTCATTTACTTCACATGTGCATGGACCTTAATCCACTGGTAAATGACTTTGCCAATAGTGAGTTATGAGTTCTTCCTCACTGGTAAAAGATTAACAAAATTTGCAGTTCCTCTGTGTGTAGCCTTTATTTATCAAATTGGAGTCTAAACCATGATGACTAGTTACTGCAAAATAAAGACCTGTGACATCCTGAATAGTCTATTTTCCTGAGCCCATTTTAATGCTTCAAACCTACTAACATTTTCACTCACTTTCAAAAGAGAACCAGGGTCACAATGTACCTTGCCTGTAATCTGACTGAAGCAGCTGCTATTTCTATTTGCACAGGTGTGTTGGCACTGATGGCGCTGACTGCACAAAATCACAACGTTTACGTTATGGAACAGATGTAGACGTTGTGCTAAAAAAAACTGAGATGACAATATAAACAGCATGATTCATATCTCCCATGCTATCCATGATATGCATATGGTTATAATTCTTCAAAAATATATTTATTGCATCTCTTGACTCATACACCTGAGTGGATTATAATCAGCCATTATTTTATGTGAATAACAAAATAGCATACACAGATAATTTAGATCTGTCAATAGACACCTTCTATACACCTAACTCGGTCTTCAGGACTCATTTTAGTCTGGAGACTAACAGCAAGAAATTGGGCTCGGTAGTGCCCATTTTTTGGGTGTTACGAGTGCTGTTAGGGATCCAAAGTAGCACCAGCGGCACACCAGTGGCTATGAAGGTGACTGTGGCGATGAACTTTCCTGCGTCTTGCTCCATCGAGGCTGGAGCTGCAGATATTTGCAACATCTCGCAGTTTGCTCTCCACTGCTGCATAAGGGAGGTCACTGAGACTCTCTATTCAAAGAGAACTAACTTCATTTCATTCTCTCTTGCTAGAGATAAGCAGGCAGAGTGAGCACAGGGGGTTGCTATGATCGCAGGGTGCCAGTGACTGCACGCACATTGTTTTGTGGGTGCCACATGTTAACTCTGCCATGTACCAGAACAGAAAGTGATTCCACTTCCTCAATGTGCAGCTGGTGTGTGACCATAAGCAACACATTATGCAAGTCAGTGCCCAGTATACAGGCGGCAGTCATGATGCCTTCATTCTGCAGCAGTCCGCTGTGCCAGGTGCATTTCAGCCACTATGGTAAACCAAAGGGTGACTACTGGGCGATAAGGGCTATCCGTTGACAACATGGTTCATGATTCCAGTTCACAACGCACACACATGTGTGCAGTATGCATACAATGAGAGCCATACTGCCACAAGAAATGTGATAGAGCACACCATTGGCATGCTGAAGCAACAATTCTGCTGCTTGGGCTGCTCTGGAGTTGCCCTGCAGTACTAGGCTGAGCAGGTCTCACTATTTATGGTGGTATGCTGCATGCTGCACAATCTTGCCATCATGAAGGGACTGTCTTTGTCATCAGCTATCAGGTGAGAAGCTGATGAACATGAGCACAAGGAGGAGGTGGAAGAGGAAGGGAGGCGGCAACCTAGACAGCCCCTTTCTGCCCAGGCTGTACGTGATGTTCTCAGTGCGATACCAGTAAACATAACCCCAATTCCCCATTCACCAACAGTCCCACACTTACCTTTCCTCTGCCTCTGATTGTCAGTGTCCGCTTGGCCAAAATGCAAAAATAAAAGTAACCAGAAAATAAACATTTCAAACAAAATTAAAAAATGAAATCATGTCATGTTGCATACAAATGTAAATTAATCGCCCTTGCGCATTCCTTTAGTGCCTGTCTTCCATGTGCCTTCGCCTGTTCTAGCGCTCCTACACAGTGCTACCCCAGTGGCTGCAGCATGGCTGGTGGAAGGCTGCTGATTTTCAGTGCAGGAGATTGCAGATGGCCTTGGAGGATGACCTCGAGGAGTGTTGGGCCTAGAAGGCTCGGCTTCAGACTGCACCATCTTGGCATGTGGGCCAGCAGTCTGAGCTATCTGGCTGGTAACAGCAAGGGCACTGGCGATGTGCAGGGGTGGGAGGATGAACGCTGTCATCCTGAGAGACGACAGCAGGCTCCTGCTCTATGGAGTCACTCCCACTCCCCTAGGGCCAAAATGCAAAAATAAAAGCCATCAGAGGTGCCTCAGCAATCCTAGTAATCTGTTGGAGGACAGATTGCTGAAATGCTGTGGCACCCTGCAAGCCTCTTTGAATACTGGAATCCACAGCCATGACAGCAGCAAGCTGAGCTTGCATGACCAATTTGTGCTTCCACTGCAGCACTCAGACTTTTGGTGGAAGCTGCTTGTCCTGAAATATAATTAAGGATAGAATGACTGAATACCTTAACATTTTCAGCTGATCAGAGAGAGCCAGCATAGATTTGTAAAGGGTAGATAATGCCTGATGAGCCTGATTGAATTTTTTGACGAGGTGACTGAAGCAGTGGACATGGGAATATCTATGGATGTTATTTATATGTACAGCTATACAAAGCCCTGGTTAGACCACATCTGGAGTACTGTGAGCAGTTCTGGGCACCACAACTTAGGAAGGAAATATTGCCTTGGAGGGAGTGCAGTATAGATTTATTAGAATGATACCTGGATTTCAAGGGGCCGATTTTCAGCTGCCGCCGACTGCCGACATTCCTCCTGCCGACATTCCTCTTGCAGATCCGCCCAGTGCCACTTTCAGGGTGGCCTGGAGCGGGCGGGAGGGGAGAGCCACTGGGAACCGCCTGCTGATGTCAACGGGCGGCCTAGTGGCGCAACTGAGCTCCCGCCCGCCGAGCTCCCATATTGATGCGGGTGGGACTCGACGGCAGAACGGGGGTGGGCCGCTGGCTGGAGGCTGATCTGTCCCCGACGGTAAGTATGAAGGACCTGAAAAAAAGGTAAGTGAACATTTTTTTAAACATTTTCAACAGCGACTCACTTGCATGGGGTCCCCTGAAGGTCTTAGGATAGTTTTTGTATTTTTTATTTGTGAATTTTATTTTCAGGTCTTTGACCCTCTGTGGCCCAACTCCATCCTCGGTGGCACTTGAGCGGCAAGCGCCTCTGCCGCCGAGAATGCAACCTCCCGCCCGCTGCCACCCAGATTGGCAGCGTACATCTTCCATTTTCCGCCTGCCGACCTTTGAGGGACCTTCTTCATAAACATCCTGCCCAAAGTACCGTCCGGTACCTCGGCGGTCATCAGCGGCACTTGGGCGGGCAGGGGCCTTGCTGAAAATCGGCCCCCAAAGGTGAGATTACACAAACTAGAGTTGTATTCCCTAGAATTTATAAGGTTAAGGGGTGATCTGATCAAAGTTTTCAAGATAGTGGGAACTGATAGGGTAGGTAGAAATAAACTATTTCCGCTGGTTGGGGAGTCTAGGGCTAGAGGGCATAGTCTAAAAGTTAGAGCCAGACCTTTCAGGAATGAAATTAGGAAACATTTTTACATACAAAGTGTGGTAGAAGTTTGTAACTCTTCCGCAAATGGCAATTGATGTTAAGTCAATTGTTAACTTTAAATTTGAGATCGATAGATTTTTATTAACCAAAGATATTAAGGGATGTGGGACAAAGGCAAGCATATGGAGTTAGGTCACAGATTAGCCATGATCTCATTAGCCTGTTCTGCCATTCAAAGGGGATAAATCATCATCATAGGCAGTCCCTCAGGGTCGAGGAATACTTGCTTCCACTCTTAGCATGAGTTCTTAGGTGGCTGTACAGTCCAATATGAGAACCACAGTCTCTGTCACAGGTGGGACAGACAGTCATTGAGGGAAGGGGTGGGTGGGATTGGTTTGCCGCATGCTCTTTCCGCTGCCTGCGCTTGGTTTCTGCATGCTCTCAGCGACGAGACTCAAGGTGCTCGGCGCCCGCCTGGATGCACTTCCTCCACTTAGGGCGATCTTTGGCCAGGGACTCCTTGGTGTCAGTGGGGATATTGCACTTTATCAGGGAGGCTTTGAGGGTGTCCTTGTAACGTTTCCGCTGCCCATCTTTTGGCTTGTTTGGCGTGAAGGAGTTCCGAGTAGAGCGCTTGCTTTGGGAGTCTCGAGCCCACTCATGTTCTTAGGTTCCTATGTTACTAGGCATTGGAAGCTGAAACATCAGCCATCAGACATGGCATTACTGGTAGGTCCACAAGTGTGCTAGTTAGGTTGGCCATCACGTCCATGCTGAAAAGAATGGGCTCCAAGCTCTGCGTAAAGCCCTGTGCCAAATTGGTGCCGGACTCCTCCATGCTCCTCAACATCGAACGCAGGCTTTCTGGCAGGCTTCTCATTATATCAAGCATTTTGTTGTGCATTCCCATCAGCCTTCTTCTGTAGCCTGCCCCATCAAAGTCCTCAACTGAGTCCTCTCCAACAGAACTCATGTGCGACCTCACCCTCTGGCAAGCTGGGGCCTTGAAGGCGCTTATTAAACCTACCTCTTTGACCAAGCTTTTGGTCACCTGCCCTAATTTTTCCTTATGTGGTTCGATGGCAAATTTTTTGTCTTATAATTCTCCTGTGAAGCGCCTTGGGATGTTTTACTATGTTAAAGGCGCTATATAAATACAAGTGGTTGTTGAGTGATGGGGTATGGTGATTTGTGCAGTGGCTAAGGCTACTGATGCAGTTGGTAGGATGAGGTATTTGATGATGCATTCACTGACATTGACCACTCGTGTGAGGTCATTAAACCTCTTGCGACAGTGCACCCAGGTCTTCGGGGCTACACTCCTGGCATTAACTTCCATGGCTATCTGCTCTCACTGTCTTTTCATCCAGTATCTGGAGGGCCTCCTGTGTATATATGACATCGCTACTTCTTTTCACCTCCTCCACCAAGACTCCAGTGCAGCATTGGAAAACCTGGGTGCCTGCTCTCTCCCATGTTCAGCCATTCTTCTGTCTTTCCCAGAACAGATTCAGCTTCCACAGGATTCCCAGCACCTGCTCCAGCCATAATTCACGTCCTCTTTAAGCGGTGCAGGCTAGCTTCAAGCATTGCAGGCTAGCTTTAAGTAGTGCTAGCAAGTATCGATTTTGGGAGCCCTGCTGACGGGTGCAGCCAATCAACAGTGTTTTTAGGGCTGGCTATACGCAAAAATCATGGAAATAAGCAAACAACTTGAGGGTAACATGTTGCCTGCATTATGTCCAACAGGCGCAGGTTACTCATGCATTGCAATCCAGTGCCCATTTAGAGAGGCTATCCAATTTAGACACCAAACTCCTTGAGTCTCAAATTAGTCTGCTGCAGTATCCCAAATGCAGTCCCTTCAAATTGTAGGATATATAAAGAGTACAATCAACCCACCCATAAATGAAGCAAAATACAGTTAAAGGGTGATGGTTGTTTCACAAATGTACAAAGCATTTGCATAGTATCTCTGCAATGAGACAGGCAACTTTGCAGGTGGCTTCACAAGGCTCACTGAATGTATTCATCATAAATGAACCTCCACTGAAACATAAACTGATTCCATCTGCTCAAGTTTTAATTAGAGATATAACAACATACGAGCATACAAAAATGGTGGGCAAGACCCAGCTGGTTCATCGAGCCTGTCCCACATTGTTATGATGTGAGACGAGACTACTGGGGTCTCGGAAAACCCTGAAAGTTGGTAATCTTGGAAAACGAATTCTACGGATGTGATATCTTTACACACAGCTATACAAGCACACACACTACAAAATGGCTCCTAACAGAACTGTGCTCACTTGACCTTGCCACATGACCTTTTTTGTTATTACATCAGTAGTTGTTATTACATCAGCAGTCCACTTAGTGGAACTCTATTATACTGCTCCCTCCTTATTGAAGAAGTTAATCATAACAAAATAATCATTATACATAACTTGCATGGTATACACAACACAAGATATGAACTTATTTTTCCATATTTACAAATCAAACTTAACCATTGTTTTTCTGTTTCGAAGAAGATACCTTTGTTCTTGAACAGAACTTTCCAATATTCTTATAGGACATGGATTCATTCTAGGCTAAGCTCGAGGAAAGCTTTTCTCCAATGGCTGATCTTGATCTACATTTGGACTCGCTATACCATCTGACTGTTTACCTGCCTGGCTCAGACTCAGACTTAAATTCTGACTTTCTCTTGGACTTGTTTCTGATGTAGGATTTACTACTGGTATTCTACTTGTAACAAGACTATCTGACGCATCAGAATAAATCGAATCATTCCAACTCCTTCCACTTGTGTAGGTAAAATATAATGAATGTGAACTAACCTAACCATTCCATGATCAAACACCTTGACCAAATATGTGCGAGGGTCACATATCTTCACTATTCTTCCTGGTAACCACTTTAACCATTTATGGTGATGGTTCTTCACTCAAACTTTCTGATTCAATTTCACACTTCTCTCCCTTATTCGACCTCTATCATGATTCGCTGGAGATATATCACCAACAATGCCTCCGCAAGATCCTGCAAATCCCCTGGGAGGACAGGCACACCAACATCAGTGTCCTCGACCAGGCTAACATCCCCAGTATTGAAACACTGACCAAACTCGATCAGCTTCGCTGGGCAGGCCACATAGTTCGCATACCAGATATGAGACTCCCTAACCAAATGTTTTATGCGGAGCCCCTTCATGGTAAACGAGCCAAAGGAGGACAGCGGAAACGTTATAAGGACACCCTCAAAGCCTCCCTGGTAAAGTGCGACATCACCAATGAGACCTGGGAGACCCTGGTCGAAGACCACCCGTGGTGTAGAAAGTACATCCGGGAGGGCGTTGAGCTCTTCGAGTCCCAACACAAAGAGCATGACAAGGCCAAGAGCAGGCAGCGGAAGGAGGACGTGGCAAACCAGCCCCACCGATCCCTTCCCTCGACGAATGTCTGTCCCCCTGTAACAGGGTCTGTGACTCTCGTATCGGACTGTTCAGCCATCAAAGAACTTACTTTGGGAGTGGAAACAAGTCTTCCTCAATTCCGAGGGACTGCCTATGATGATGATGACTTTCTACCTTAATTGTTTCTCTTCTATTGACTGTGCCAAGTTTGGATTTAACAACGAGAACCTGGTTCGTAGTTGTCGTTTGAGAAACAACTCTGCTGGTGTTCTACAAGTAGTGGTACGAGGAGTATTATGATAAGTAATTAGAAAATTTGCCAGGTTGTAGTCCAATGACAACTGTTGTTTCCTTGGATGATGCAACAGTTGCTTGATTAGGGCACATTTTACAATTTGTACTGTGCACTCTGCTGCACCATTTGAAGCAGGGTGGTATGGTGGAACTTTGGTGTGTTTCACAACATTTCTGCTCATGAGATGTGCAAAGTCTTCTGAACAAAATTGTTGCCTATTATCAGACATAATTTCCTCTAGGAAGCCATATGAAGAAAACAATCTTGCAAATTGTCTAATGTTTTACTTGTTGTTATATTCTGCATCAGAAACACCTCTACCCACTTCGAATGACTATCTATCACTATGAACAATTGCTGTCCTTCCAGCTTAGAAAAATCTACATGTAACCTTT
This sequence comes from Pristiophorus japonicus, assembly GCF_044704955.1. Classification (NCBI taxonomy): domain Eukaryota; kingdom Metazoa; phylum Chordata; class Chondrichthyes; family Pristiophoridae; genus Pristiophorus; species Pristiophorus japonicus. Next base: position 106,301,146 of record NC_091978.1, on the reverse strand, counting down.
GCCACACCCTCAAAGGCCATTTCCATGGCTGTAATGGTACTGATGATGGTTTCTTGCTTACCAATTGACATATTGTACACTGGCTGAAGATGTAGTCTATATTTTTATCTAAACCAGACCACCATATGTAACTGCGTGCATAACTCTTGGTCAAGCACATTCCCAGGTGCTGGTCATGGACTCTGGGGAGGTACCATCGGATTGGAAAGCAGCTAATGTAACGCCTCTGTTTAAAAAAGGGGGCAGACAAAAGGCAGGTAACTATAGGCCGGTTAGTTTAACATCTGTAGTGGGGAAAATGCTTGAAGCTATCATTAAGGAAAAAATAGCGGGACATCGAGATAGGAATAGTGCAATCAAGCAGATGCAACATGGATTCATGAAGGGGAAATCATGTTTAACTAATTTACTGGAATTCTTGAGGATATAACGAGCATGGTGGATAGAGGTGTACCGATGGATGTGGTGTATTTAGATTTCCAAAAGGCATTCGATAAGATGCCACACAAAAGGTGACTACAGAAGATAAAGGTACGCGGAGTCAGAGGAAATGTATTAGCATGGATAGAGAATTGGCTAACTAATAGAAAGCAGAGTCGGGATAAATGGGTCCTTTTCAGGTTGGAAATCGGTGGTTAGTGGTGTGCCACAGGGATTGGTGCTGGGTCGACAACGGTTTACAATATACATAGATGACCTGGAAGAGGGGATCGAGTGTAGTGTAACAATATTTGCAGATGACACAAAAATTAGTGGGAAAACGGGTCGTGTATAGGACACAGAGATCTGCAAAGAGATTTAGATAGGTTAAGCGAATGGGCTAAGGTTTTGCAGATGGAATACAATGTCGGAAAATGTGAGGTCATCCACCTTGGAAAAAAAACAGTAAAAGGGAATAGTATTTGAATGGGGAGAAATTACAACATGCTGCGGTGCAGAGGGACCTGGGGGTCCTTATGCATGAAACTCTTTTAGAGTCTACCTGCAAAACATAAAACATTTATCCGTGCCACCCGACCTGGATGACACACCAGACATTTACAAGGCCCTTTTCTTCTTTTTTGTTTTTTTTTTCTTTTTTTTTGTTTTTTTTTGGGCACTAAAATCAAATTTTTTCCTTTTTCCAGTGCCCCCTATAAAAGGAGAGGGGGACACTAAAAGCACCGGCAATTAAAACAAATTAAACTTTAAAACGTAAAATCAAATTAAAATTTGGTTGCCGGGCGTGATGATGCACTCCAGTCCCTCCGGTGCCCACCTCTCGCGGAAGGCCGCGAGCGTACCGGTGGACACCGCGTGCTCCATCTCCAAGGACACCCTGGACCGGATGTAAGAGCGGAAGAGAGGCAGGCAGTCAGGTTGAACGACCCCCTCGACCGCCCACTGCCTGGACCGGCTGATGGCACCCTTGGCCGTGCCCAGGAGCAGTCCTACGAGGAGGCCCTCGAACCTACCCGCTCCCCTCTGCACAGGGTGCCCAAAGATCAGGAGAGTGGGACTGAAGTGCAGCCAGAATTTCAGGAGCAGCCCCTTCAAATAGTGGAACAGGGGCTGCAACCTCGTGCACTCAATAAAAACATGGAACACGGACTCCTCCAGACCACAGAAATTGCAGGCGGCCTGGGAGTCCGTGAACCGGCTTAAAAATTTATTGCACGGCACTGCTCCGTGCACCACCCTCCAGGCCAAGTCCCCGATGAATAGTGGGAGGACCCCTGCGTAGAGTGCCCTCCATCGGGGACCCCCGCCTCCTCCGGACGGCAGGATGGTACACCATGGCGTGTCCGGACGGCAGGCGAGGATGGCAAAGTTGAGAGTGTGCAGGAGCAGCCTGTACAGGAAACCCCTCCGCGCGGAACTGAAAGGCACGGAGGGGATTTCCCCGAGGCGGCTCAAGTTGTGAGGCGCCGGCCCCCGAGGGAGGTTCCGGGGTTTGGCGCCGATGAGGAATTCCGTCCGGACGGGGGTCAGTTCGGACGGGATCTCCCCACGTGCTTGAGCCTCCTCGATGCACCTAACGGAGTCGGGGCCCAGAGCTCTTTTTAGCGACTCGATGGCATCGGCCGCGCGGCGGACGTTGGCAGAATTTAGGTGCCGCGCCAGCATGTCTGGCGCCATCCAGCCCGCTCCTCCGCCATCGAGCAGGTCCCTGACCCTTGTCACCTCACCAGCCAAAGCCCTCTCGTCCGACCGCCACATAAAACCTCGGTCTTGGAGGTACGGATTCCCGAGCAGCGGCTCCTGCAGGACAGCCGCCAATCCAGCCGGCGGAGAGCTGCGCTTGGTGGAGACTTTGTTCCAGACCCTGGTGAGTTCCTTGTAAAAGACAGGCAGCTCCCGGAGGGTGTTCCTGACGCCCCCCACACTCACAAACAGGAGCTGCGTGTCGTAGTTGAGGCCGTGCTGCTGGCGGAAGAAATACGTCGCCAGAGCACGCCACCTAGGAGGGGGCTCGATGTAAAGGTATCTCTGCAGGGTCTGAAGACGGAAGGTCGCGAGCTGGGTGCTGACGCACACCAAGGACTGACCGCCCTCCCCAAGCGGGAGCCTCAAGACCGCCGCAGAGACCCAGTGCTTCCTGTTGTTCCAGAAGAAGTCCACCAGCTTCTTCTGTATCTTAGCGACAAACTCAGGGGGAGGAGTCAAAGTGACCAGCTGGTACCACAACATGGCGGCCACCAGCTGGTTTATGACTAGCGCTCGGCCCCTGTAGGACAGCACTCGGAGCAGTCCTGTCCAGCGCCCTAGGCGAGCGGCGACCTTGGCCTCCAGCTCATGCCAGTTTGCCGGCCAGGCTTCCTCGTCGGGGCTAAGGTAGACTCCTAGATAGAGGAGATGGGTCGTGCTCCAGGCAAAAGGCCTGAGCTCCTCCGGCAGGGAGTCCACCCGCCACTGACCCAGCAGGAGTCCGGAACATTTCTCCCAGTTGATTCTGGAGAGGATGCGGCCGAGTAAATCTCCTGGCACTCACGCATCCTCCGCAGGTCAGCGGGATCCTCTACCGCGAGGAGCACGTCATCGGCGCAAGCCGAGAGGACGACCTCCACGCCCGGCCCTTGCAGAGCCAGTCCCGTCAACCTCGTCCGCAGGAGGCGCAGGAAAGGCTCCACGCAGACGGCGGTTAACTGGCCGGACATGGGGCATCCCTGGCGCACCCCTCTCCCGAAGCGAAGGGGCGCCGTCAAGGACCCGTTAACCTTAATCAGACACTCCGCGGCGGCGTACAAAAGTCGGATCCGGGCGACGAAGTGCGTCCCGAACCCGAAAGCGCGCAGAGTTCCGAGCAGATAGTCGTGATCCACCCTGTCGAACGCCTTCTCTTGGTCGAGGGATAGAAAGGCGACCGACAGACCAGCCTCCTGGGAATGATGGATGAGGTCCCGGACCAGATGGATGTTGTCGTGGATTGTCCGGCCCGGGACCGTGTAGGACTGGTCGGGGTGGATCATGTGGTCCAGCACGGCACCAAGGCGAGCAGACATCGCCCTGGCGAAGATTTTGTAGTCCGTGCTGAGGAGGGAGACCGGGCGGCAGTTCTTAAGGAGGCGGAGATCGCCCTTCTTAGGCAGCAGGACGATGCGCCAAGAGAGGGGCATCTCCCCGGTCGCCAGACTTTCCCCCAGGACCCGCGCGTAGTCGCCCCCCAGGACGTCCCAGAACGCCCTGTGGAACTCCACGGTCAGCCCGTCCAGCCCCGGGGATTTTCCCCTCGAGAGCCAGGCTTAGCGGAGCTTCCAGATTTTCGGCGCCCTCCAGGCTGACCTTCGGCAGGTCCTCCCACAAAACTCTACGCGCTTCCTCGCTGGACGGATCCGGAGAGAACAGAGCCCCGTAATATTCACGGGCCCTGTTGTTGACGCCCTCCGGATCCGAGACGAGAGAGCCGTCGTCGGCCAGCAGTGTCAAGAGCTGCTTACGGACACTCTGCCTTTTTTCCAGCGAGTAGAAGAAGGGGGAGCCGCGGTCCAGATCCCGCAGGAACCGGATCCGCGACCTCACGAACGCGCCTCGGGACCCGACGAGCTGCAGGTCCTTCAGCGCGGCCTTCTTCGCTTCGTACACCGTCCGCAGGGCCGGGTCCTGGACGACTTGACCAAGACGGGATTCCAGGTCGAGCACCTTTTTTTCTAGGCGCCCGACCCTGGCCGCCCGCCTCTTGGTCGACCCCCTCGCATACTCTTGACAGAAGACGTGGACGTGAGCCTTGCCCACGTCCCACCATAGCCTCAAGGAGGGGAAGCCCCCCTGCTTCCTTCTCCAGTCGGACCAGAATCGACGGAACGAGTCCTGGAACCGCACGTCCTCCAGCAGCCGGTTGTTAAAGTGCCAGTACGCGGACCCCGTCCTCGCGCTGAGCAAAGCGAGCTCCGCCCACACCAGGTGGTGGTCCGAACACGGCACCGGCCGCATGGAGGCCGCCGGGACGCAGGAAACGTACGCCCGAGACACGTAAAGGCGGTCGACTCTGGACCATCCTACTCCAGGCCTCACCCAAGTAAAGGCGCTGGAGTCGGGGTGGAGATTTCGCCAGACGTCCACCAAGTCGAAGGACCCGACCAGTTCCCTCAACTTCTCCATCGCCGTCATGCACTGCGGGGCACCGGAGCGGTCCCTCGCCTCGAGGGTGCAGTTAAAATCCCCCCCGAGGATAATGCAGTCGCCGACGTCGACGGAGCCAAGAAGAGCGGACACCTCTTCAAAGAAGCGCGTTTGCTGCGGGCCGGGCTGAGGGGCGTACACGTTCACGAGATGGAGCGGCACGTCCCCCAGGCGAACCGTTACGTGCAGCAAGCGGCCTGGCACGGGCTCCTCTACCCCCAAGATCTCCGGCTGAAAATGCGGGCCCAGCAAGATGGCCACCCCACTAGAAATGGCGGTGAGGTGGCTCATGCGGACCTCTCCTTGCCATTTCAGGAGCCACGTGGCTTCGTCTCCCGGAACGGTGTGGGTTTCTTGCAGGAAGCACACCGCATATTTCCCCTCCCGCAGGAGCGAAAAATTGTCAAATCTACGGCGTGCCCCTCTGCTGCCGTTGACGTTGAGGCTGGCTATGGTTATCTTCATGGCAAAAGCATAGTGCAACCTCTACCTTAACCTATTGTGGGGGAGGGAGCGGAGTCTTTTGTTGAACTCCGCTCCCTCCGCAGCCCAGCGAGGAGTCCCTCGAGCTCGCGCAGCTGAAGGTGTTGCTCCTTTGTCAAGGGCCCGCCCGCGGCCAAGGTTTTAACGGCGGCGCGGACGGACCCCTTGATCAGCTCTGGCTCGGACCATTTTTCCAGGGCCAGTCGGGCTTGGTCGCAGCGACCCCGGCTCTGGGCCAAAAAGTCCCGGAGTTCCTTTGCAGGAATGAGGAGGGCCTCAGCGGCGGCCGCGAGCAGATCCACCGCCTCACTGGCGGTGGTCTCTAGTTCTTCTCCCGCGTCCCCCACCGAGTCCCCGTCCTCCTCCGGGAGGTGGCCGCCAGCAGCCAGCCCATCGACCGCACAAGGTACGGCAAATGACCCGGCCGCTCCAACCGGCCCTGGCTCTGCCCCGATCCCACCCCCAGGATCGTCGGCAGAGGAGTCCCCACTGGGCTCATTTAAAAATGGTGCTGGGTCGGGAAACGACAGCGGAAGGGGTTCCCCCTCCGCCCCAGGAACCGGGGAACAAGGAGAGACCCAGCCATAGGAAATCCCCAGGCTCCCCAAGTGCTCCAGCTCCAAAGTAAGGGGCGAGGGTGGGTGTTCCTCCCCCTCCCCGCTGCCACCCCCCGGCCCAGCATGTACAGTATCATTAAATTTCTTGATTTCGGTTTCTGCCGGGTCGAGCAAATCCCGGGGGAAGTTGGGTATTGGCTGGGCGGGCTCAGGTTCGGCCTTTTCGGCCCCACCCGCCTCAGTCCCTGGGACGCCCGGCCCGGCGGCAATGCATTCCTCCGCGGTCCCCATGCCCCCCACGACAGGCAGATCTTCCACGCCATCCCCGGGAGGCAGAGGCTGGGCAGCCTCGACTGTCTCACCCTCCCCGGGGACAGACTCCTCCCGCCTACGGCGCTGCTTGGGGGCGCTGGTGGGGGACGCGGGACACGCGGCGGGCACCGACTGCTCCGCGGAGGGATGTTGTTCCCCCTCCGCCTCAACGGAGCGGCGCCTCCTTTTGTTGCTGGGGGTGCGCTGAGGCAGGGAGACATCCATGTCTGCCGAGGCCTCCCGCTCCGCCCCCCCCTTTTCCTTTGCTTGCCCGCGCCCGGGCCCCTCTGCGGTGTTGTTCAAGGCTCAGGGCACCCCGCGCTCGCCGGTGACTGGGTTGGGCTGAGCGCGGTGGTCAATCTTTCTGGCGCACTGAGGGGACCCGCCTCTAGATGTTTCGCCTTGTTCCGCGCCTTCTTTCCGGTCGGACGCTCTCCCTCCCCCCCGCCGGAGGCCGTGAAAACAAAGGCCCCCGACGATGCCCGCGCACCCATGGCTCCCGGCACGCGGACGCAACTAGAGGGAGGGGTGGCGGCGGCGCCAGCCTTGGCCGCCTTCGGTGGTTTGGCGGCCTTGGAGGCGGGGCAGTTCTTACGAACATGCCCCACCTCCCTACAGGCATGGCACCGCACGCCGTCCGACGTCCAGAAGACGCGGTAGGCAGTCCCCTCGTGCACCACATTAAAGTGCCCTTCCGTCGTGTCCTCCCGCGCCAGCCGGACAAAGAGCTGGCGGCGGAAGGAGAACACGTGGCGCAGGCTGTTCTCCCTGAGGCCGAGCGGTATGGGGTTGATCCCCGACCTTACCTCCCCCAGTTGGTGTAGGTGAGGGAGGAGGAGCTCAGCGGGAACAAAGGGCGGGACGTTTGACACGATGACCCTCTGCGCGGTGGCCTCGAGAGGGTCCACCGGCAGGAACATCCCGCCCACCGTGAGCCCCTTTTCGATGGCCAGGGACACCGCCCGCTCTGACCCCAGGAAGAACACGGCCTTCCCAGACATCTTGGAGGCTGCGACAATGGCCGAGGGGCCGACTACCCCAGCCATCGCCCGCACGCACTCCTCGATGGTCATTGTGGGGTGAGTGTAGCTCTTGACCCCATGTTTTTTCGTGATGAGTTGAAAAGGTGGCAGGGCAGCGGATGGCGCAGGAGGTGGAAGCGGTTGCCACCTGCGCATATGTCTTCGCTGGCCCTGCCACCGGCGTGGATGGGGTCGCCATCACGGGGTCCCTTTAAGGGCCACACCCACCCCAAAGTCACTGGCCTTAATGGTCTTAATTAGGCCTCGTTTGATAAGACTGAGCAGAGGAGCTCTTAATGAGGCACACCTCTCCCCTAGTTGGCAATTGGGGAGGGGCCTTGCTCCCTCTGCTCAGTTGTTTTTTTGTTTGTTTTTTTTAAATTAGGAGGAAGGGGTCTCAGAGAGAGAGGGGAGAGACAGAGAGAGAGAGAGAAAGAGAGAGGGGGTGGGAAGGGGGGGGAACTGCGAGGGCAGGTCTCCCCTCGCAGCTGTGGGTGGGTGCAATCCCCAGATGGCAAAACACAAAATAGTCTTTGGGGTGGTCTTCGGGTGGGGGGAGAAGATGTCTTCACCTGGGGCAGCTCGAGCCACCAGGCACACACTCCTAACGATGTTTAAATAGGTGGTTAAAGAAATCCTTCAGCCTGGTAGCTCCAGCTATCCCAGGCTAGGCAATTGGGGGGGGGGGGTTCAATTGTGTGTGGGGCCTAGTTGTAGGCAAGACCCCCACACACACTTGCACACACACACACCCCCGGCGATGTTCCGGCCCTCAGTGGTCTTCTTTCCTCCCCCACCGATACAACAAAGTCTATTGGGGACTGCACCAATACACCCACCTGTCGAAATGGTAGAGTCCCCCTCCTTCCACACTGGATGTTGTTGTTGGTCTTTCCCCCTCTCTCCAACTCTTTGCAGAAGTGGTAAAAGTTAGTAAAAGTTTTCTGCTTTCCTCCTCTCCCTCTGGGTGAAAGTTGGTGGTGAAGCCCCTTCCTTCCTTCTCTTCCTGGGCTGTTCTCAGGGCTCTCCAGGCCTTCCAAGGCAGGAGCTAAGGTTGGTAGCTGCTCCTCTCACTGCAGCTCAGCTCCAACTGTGCAGGACACGCCGCCACTGCTCCTCAATTGGCCCTTGTGCATGAATCCCAAAAGGTTAGTTTGCAGGTGCAGCAGGTAATCAGGAAGGCGAATGGAATGTTGGCCTTCATTGCGAGAGGAATGGAGTACAAAAGCAGGGAGGTCCTGCTGCAACTGTACAGGGTATTGGTGAGGCCGCACCTGGAGTACTGCGTGCAGTTTTGGTCACCTTACTTAAGGAAGGATATACTAGCTTTGGAGGGGGTACAGAGACGATTCACTAGGCTGATTCCGGAGATGAAGGGGTTACCTTATGATGATAGATTGAGTAGACTGGGTCTTTACTCGTTGGAGTTCAGAAGGATGAGGGGTGATCTTATAGAAACATTTAAAATCATGAAAGGGATAGACAAGATAGAGGCAGAGAGGTTGTTTCCACTAGTCGGGGAGCCAATTTAAAACCGAGTTGAGAAGGAATTTCTTCTCCCAGAGGGTTGTGAATCTGTGGAATTCTCTGCCCAAGGAAGCAGTTGAGGCTAGCTCATTGAATGTATTTAAATCACAGATAGATAGATTTTTAACCAATAAGGGAATTAAGGGTTATGGGGAGCGGGCAGGTAAGTGGAGCTGAGTCCACGGCCAGATCAGCCATGATCTTGTTGAATGGTGGAGCAGGCTCGAGGGACTAGATGGCCTACTCCTGTTCCTAATTCTTATGTTCTTATATTCTTGTGAAGATCTCCTAACAATTTGGACCTGAACTTATTTGGGATAACCACTCTTGCTCCCCACAGGATACAATCTCTATCCACTGACAATTCATTCCTATGAATGAAGTATGGATGAATATCTTCCTCTGATACCCGGTTTGGCCATCCATTTGCTTTGTAATCATATACCTTTGACATAACTGAGTCACATTTGGTTGCCCTACCAATCTCTTCAGCAATGTATGAAAAAAGGAACACTTCTTCCCGATTGGTTGTAACTTGTGATGGGGATGGCAACCTGGACATAGCATCAGCATTACTGTGATCAGCTGATCATCTGTAATCAATGTCATATATATATGCTGACAAAATTATAGCCCATCTCTATATTCATACTGCAAGTAAGGTTAGAATTGGGGACTTTGGATGGAGGATTGATGTCAAGGGTTTATGGTCAGTAACTATGGTAAACTTACGACCAAACAAATATTTGTGAAATTTCTTGACCCCAAAAATCAATGCCAGAGCTTTCTTTTCAATCTGCGGATAATTCCACTCACTGGCACTGAGAGTGTGTGAAGCAAAACCAATTGGTCTCTCCTCTCCACTATCTAGTCCATGAGAGATCACTGTCCCAACTCCATACAGAGAGGCGTCACATGCTAGCTTGATCTCCTTAGCTGCGTCATAGTGAACTAACATGGTACTCTCTAGAACCTGGTTTACAGTTACCTTATAATCACCACACAATCTTACCTAACCATTTGACTTAGGTACAACAATAATGGGTGTAGCCCAATTATTTAGATCTACCTTAACATAGAAACATAGAAACATAGAAAATAGGTGCAGGAGTAGACCATTCGGCCCTTCGAGCCTGCACCGCCATTCAATGAGTTCATGGCTGAACATGGAACTTCAGTACCCCATTCCTGCTTTCTCGCCATACCGTTTGATACTCCAGTAGTAAGGACTACATCTAACTCCTTTTTGAATATATTTAGTGAATTGGCCTCAACAACTTTCTGTGGTAGAGAATTCCACAGGTTCACCACTCTCTGGGTGAAGAAGTTTCTCCTCATCTCGGTCCTAAATGGCTTACCCCTTATCCTTAGACTGTGACCCCTGGTTCTGGACTTGCCCAACATTGGCAACATTCTTCCTGCATCTAACCTGTCTAAACCCGGCAGAATTTTAAACGTTTCTATGAGATCCCCTCTCATTCTTCTGAACTCCAGTGAATACAAGCCCAGTTGATCCAGTCTTTCTTGCTATGTCAGTCCCGCCATCCCGGGAATCAGTCTGGTGAACCTTCGCTGCACTCCCTCAATAGCAAGAATGTCCTTCCGCAAGTTAGAAGACCAAAACTGTACACAATACTCCAGGTGTGACTTCACCAAGGCTCTGTACAACTGTAGTACAACCTTAGAGATAATGTTTTCAGATCTTGCTCAGCTTTCTCCTTGGGTACGTATGGTGCGGGACGCTGTTTGCAGTAATCTGGTATTGTGTCCTTCTGCACTCTGACACTCAGTCTTGTATTGGGCTGCCTGTTTCATGGAATACCTTTGGATACTGCTTGATGACATCATCTTTTGATGCAAATTTTGCTTCCTCACGGAAAATCTCATTCCAATCCAGCTTCAGTGATTCCAACCAATTTATATCGATCAAGGCAGTCTTGTCTCCTGCCACCACTATGAGAGACAAGCTCTGAAACTGATCCTTGTATTTCACCGGTATGGTGATACTTCCTAAAGAGGGATCTGCTCTCCTGAGCAGTCTCACAGCTCTATCTTCGATTTCTCTAGTTAAAAATCACACAACTTGTTGAGATTCCGGTACTATGCTCACGGATGCACCACTATTGATTTCCATGGGTATCGTGGTTTCAGCAACGTTTACTTGGATGACGATAATTCGCGAATAGCTGTTAGATATCTTCGTGCACCTTATGACGTTTATCTCCAGAACCTCCTCGTCCGGTTGCTTCTCCTCAATGCTATGTAGTGTCTGGCGATTTCTACTTCTAGCATTGAAAGTCGGTTTACTCTTCAGTGGGCCTGCCTTAGTAAGATGCCAGTTTTCTAGCAGCAGAATCACTCTGGGCCTGAAATTGGTCAATGCATAAAGTCTGCGCATTTCTCGGCAGTATGGCGGCGCTGCATCATTTCAAACCGCCGGCATGCTGCTGAGACAGAAGAGCGCAATTTTGGTCTTCCGTGCCTCAATGCGAGGAGTATTCGGAATAAGATGGATGAATTAACTGCGCAGATAGCAGTTAACGGGTATGATGTAATTGGCATCACAGAGACATGGCTTCAGTGACCAATGCTGGATACTCAACATCCAAGGGTATTCAACATTTAGGAAGGATATACAGAAAGGAAAAGGAGGCAGGGTGGCATTGCTGGTTAAAGGGGAAATTAATGCAATAGTAAGAAAGGATATTAGCTTGGATGATGTGGAATCGGTATGGGTGGAGCTACGGAATACCAACGGGCAGAAAACACTAGTGGGAGTTGTGTACAGACCACCAAACAGTAGTAGTGAGGTTGGGGACAGCATCAAAAAAGAAATTAGGGATGCGTGCAATAAAGGTACAACAATTATCATGGGTGACTTTAATCTACATATTGATTGGGCTAACCAAACTGGTAGCAATGCGGTGGAGGAAGATTTCCTGGAGTGTATTAGGGATGGTTTTCTCGACCAATATGTCGAGGAACCAACTAGGTAGCTGGTCATCCTGGGTAATGTTTCTATGGTCGATTTTTTTTCGGCGGTATGTTGGCGGTATGCAAGTGGTGTGCAGCGGGCGGTAGGTAACAGTGTAGTCGATCCAGATCAACTTTCTTTTTGATGGACGGTGTGGCATTGAACTGCGCCTGCGCAATTTTTTTTCCCCGTTTTTTTCACAGAAGCATTTTACCCGCGATTTTCGTGGGTCAGGGGTCACCTGCACATGCGCAGTGAGTTGAAGTCGAGTGAGAAGGAGCAGCAAGCTAGTCATAGAAATATAGAAACATAGAAAATAGGTGCAGGAGTAGGCCATTCGGCCCTTCGAGCCTGCACCACCATTCAATATGTTCATGGCTGATCATTCACCTCAGTACCCCTTTCCTGCTTTCTCTCCATACCCCTTGATCCCTTTAGCCAACGGTCAATTGGTTTAATAACATATTGCAGAGCTAAAAAATATTCATAACAAATAATAATTATACAGTTTGAACGATAATAAGACATATTTTACAAATCAAAAATCATAACAGCATAAATATAATGGAAATGTTAAAAAAAAAAGTTGAAGCACAGGAACATTGAAAAGGACAGGAAGTTGAGGGCGCCTGCCTTCGATGAGACGGAGTTACCGGCCCTTCTCGAGAATATTACAGAGAGGTACTTCGAGCTAACGAAGGGTGGTCGTGGAAAGCCCCCCCCAAGGAGTACAACAGGATATGGGACAAGATCGGGGAGGCTGCGTCCTCCACAAGTACTATGGTACGCACTATGGTAAAGTGCCGTAAGAGGTGGAATGACCTGGTGAGGATAGCAAGAGTTTATTTACGCACCCCCCCATGTGCCATGTACTATGTAAATGTAGGTTCCGTGTCACACGGATGATGTTATTTATCTTGCGGCGATGTATTCGTGCTTTCAGGCAACGATATGAGGATCAACGCAGTGTTTTAATGTGTGTGTGTGTGTGTGTGTTACCCTGTGTGTCTGTGATGTTAAATGGATTGAAGATTTTTACTTTCATTTACTTCACTTTCTGCAGAAGACATCTGCAATAGCAGCAGATCAGTGGCGTACAAGGAGAGGACTCACAACCCAAGAGCCATTGACAGAAATAAACATCCGTGCCCTGTCCCTGATCGAGGATAGCAACCATGCCACCACCGACATTGGAGCTAACCCTCCCACACAATATGGTCAGTTCAATACAATTCCCGGTCTGTGTTGCGTTCCTGTCATGTCATGTCATGTAACTGAAACGGTAACTGTAATGTTGGGCTCAAGTAATGTAATGTCAGTTTATTGCACTGTTGGCCACATGTGATATACTGCAATGTTGGGGGCATGTAACGCAATGTATGTATTGTCTGCGATATTTAATGCAGTAATGCAGCAGTGGTGAACATTTAAGTAAGACTACACTAAGTCACTGTACTATGTACTATATACTCATGTAACCCTGATCCCTCCCCTGGTTCCAAGCATTTTTAAATGTTGTTTTGTACTTCCAGAATCGGACGATTCAGATCACACCTCCGCAGAGAGACCAGACGAGATATCCATTGCCTCCACCTATGGTGTCACCCAACCCTCTCCCGACGTCACCACTGGCAGACATGATGAAGACGAAGAAGAAGAGCTGCTGATCCTGGAGCCAGTGGAGGTGGGGATGGAGATGGAGAAGGATACATCAGTTCCACGTGGGGCAGCTGGAACATCCTCCATCACCGATTACCCCATGGCTCCTCCGATTCTGCGGGACCAAGTGGTGTGCGGCAACGCACCCCCAGTGTTGCAGCGCCTTTGCCACAGCGACGGAGGTTGGTGCAGAAAAGGTTGGTTGCTGCACGACAGATAGGCGCGTACCAGGACATGGTGCATTTGTCATCGGTGTAAAACTCAAAGTTTTCTCAAAATTCAAAGATTCCCCCTCTGTGAGAAGAAATCCTAAGGAAAGATCATTTTGGACTTGCTTAAAACGAACTTTGGGATTTTAAAAGATGCATTGGTCCGCAAGGGAAAATGGATGCAAACCAGGGGACCACTCACCTCTGAAAAGCCAGTCTTTGGGTATTGGAGCTGTCTGGGATATTGGAACTGAACAAATTGTCTGGGGAATTGTGCAAACTCAAAAACTCTGCTCCCTAGGAGACATTAGCATCTCAACAATTGACCCAGAGATAGCCAGCTATAGATCTAAGCATGAAACCCATCCAGCACATGCGTAATGCTAATCACTTTTCCGGCCTGCATGGAAAACCCAGGCCTAGGCAAACAACGCAAACACCAAAATAAATTTTTACAATCGCAACTCGAATCCAACAGATCGACACATCCTAAACAAGTTGAGCCCATCAAAATTTAACGCAGAATTATCAAGCCCGCCAAAACTAAGACAAAGAATCGGGTTTTATTTGGCGCGCAGATTAGAAAGGCTCTCAAAGTATAATTGAGGCCCTGTTTTACAGGTTAATCAGCCTGCTAAGCAGCCTTCTGATTAGTCTTCTGAGCAACAGTGTTCCTGGGTTACACTGTTCTGCTGCCGAAGAAGAAGGAAGAACATCATCGAAAAGGCAGAGAAAAGCAGTTCCCAGTGACTTCAGATATCACCAACTCATCGCGGCAACAACTGACCACAGCCAACGGGATAACATCGAACCACCGCGATCGACGAATCCTAAGAAAGAAACTACTCGAGAAGAAACCGAAGATTCAAAAGTTTTCCATTCTACAATCTATTCCTGGCTTACAACGGGTGAAACATTACCTAAAGTAACCCAAAGCCCTACTCCTACAAGAAGAAAGTGGGTACTCACCCCATAAATCCAAACTGCGCCTTACCGCATCAGCAGACTCAACCCAACTGAAGACTACGCAGCGAGAAGTCTTCCACGACGTTCAGGGTATGGCAAGCAGAACCTACCGAGTCCAGCGAACCACCGCTAACTGCCAATAAGACGATTGTTGAGCATTATTCCTTTTGCCCTAGAGTTTTACCTAGTCAGATTTAGGCATTGGGAGGTGGGAGGTGTATTATCTTCTGTAACCCCTTTTGCATGTGTACTAAAGTGTACCTTATTCCAGAGATTGTAAGTTGTGACATTGTACTTTTCTTTCCTGAATAAAATCAAAGTTTCTTGCACCGAAACCAGTTGTCTGCTGCACTTTGTCACATCCCCAAATAAACCCAAAGTCTAGAACCCAGGGAGTGGGAGCGATTCGAACCGCTCACAAGGTCAGAAGTGAACCTGACCCCGACACCACCCCCTACAGAATGGTGGCCGCGGCAGGACTTTAGTACAAAGGATGCAGAGAATACTGTTTTGGAGGAAAAAAACTAAGATGGAAGAGAGGATTTCCTCTTATGTGTATAAGAAAGTAAATGTCACTAAGGAATGGATGCTTGGTCTGTTGCGTGATGAGCGTCCGGGAGATGCTGTAGCCCAGTGGACTGCAAGCAAAGACCATAAGGAATCAATAGAGAAAGTAACCTGGTTGATCTGCCTGCAGCGACAGGTCTAGCTCCTAGATAGAAACATTGAGTCACTGCAGGCAGAACTGTGGAATGTGTGGAAAAATCACATGCAAGGGCTATGGAAAGAGAAAGGTTATGGGGAGAACTACGCCAGCTGAAACAAGGAAAGATGCAGCTAATGGAGAGGTACAGGAACAGCCAGGATTACTTTCAGTGTCAGGTCACAGAGGCTAAGAATAATGAAAAGATACTGCGGGAAGAGAATGCTCGCCTTACCCTTCAAGTAAAAGAGCAGGAGGAGAGGTTGAGAGACGTACAGGCAGCTTACAAAGTAACCAGCACTAATGGGTTTGAGTCGGGAGACCACAGTCCCTGCCAGCAACAAATCAAAAGTTTAACCCTTGCTCTGTCCAAGGCCAAAGGCATGGTATGCCCAATAAGCCCGGTTGCAGCCCAGGTGGACCTGGAAGAGAGGGAGGAAACTGTTCAACCACCACGTGCGGCGCTGGGGTTGGGACCGGTTCGGTAGCAGGAGGGGCGAACGAGTGAGGTGGACAGGGATTGCGGACCACCACCACCTGTGGTGCCGAGTTTCAGCTCGGTTTGGCAGCAGGGAGAGGTGGGCAAGCCTGAGCAAGAAGGGCCAGAACCGGGGCCCATGTGCCCGGTCCAGCAACAAACATTTGGGCCGCCCATCAGTGGTGGGGGTCAGAGGCCCCTAGAAAGTCAGTTCGTGGTTCCCCACACTACCCAACAGCTTAGGGCTATGATAAGCCACCTGGGTAAGCTCACTCAGAAGGGAGACATAGAAACATAGACATAGAAAATAGGTGCAGGAGTAGGCCATTCGGCCCTTCTAGCCTGCACCGCCATTCAATGAGTTCATGGCTGAACATTCAACTTCAGTACCCCATTCCTGCTTTCTCGCCATACCCCTTGATCCCCCTAGCAGTAAGGACCTCATCTAACTCCTTTTTGAATATATTTAGTGAATTGGCCTCAACAACTTTCTGTGGTAGAGAATTCCACAGGTTCACCACTCTCTGGGTGAAGAAGTTCCTCCGCATCTCGGTCCTAAATGGCTTACCCCTTATCCTTAGACTGTGACCCCTGGTTCTGGACATCCCCAACATTGGGAACATTCTTCCTGCATCTAACCTGTCTAACCCCGTCAGAATTTTATATGTTTCTATGAGGTCCCCTCTCATTCTTCTGAACTCCAGTGAATACAAGCCCAGTTGATCCAGTCTTTCTTGATAGGTCAGTCCCGCCATCCCGGGAATCAGTCTGGTGAACCTTCGCTGCACTCCCTCAATAGCAAGAATGTCCTTCCTCAGGTTAGGAGACCAAAACTGTACACAATACTCCAGGTGTGGCCTCACCAATGCCCTGTACAACTGTAGCAACACCTCCCTGCCCCTGTACTCAAATCCCCTTGCTATGAAGGCCAACATGCCATTTGCTTTCTTAACCGCCTGCTGCACCTGCATGCCAACCTTCAATGACTGATGTACCATGACACCCAGGTCTCTTTGCACCTCCCCTTTTCCTAATCTGTCACCATTCAGATAATAGTCTGTCTCTCTGTTTTTACCACCAAAGTGGATAACCTCACATTT
The DNA here is from genome assembly GCF_044704955.1 of Pristiophorus japonicus. NCBI lineage: Eukaryota > Metazoa > Chordata > Chondrichthyes > Pristiophoridae > Pristiophorus > Pristiophorus japonicus. Next base: position 106,284,557 of record NC_091978.1, on the reverse strand, counting down.
ATCCACATTATACTTCATCTGCCATGCATTTGCCCACTCACCTAACCTATCCAAGTCGCTCTGCAGCCTCACAGCATCCTCCTCGCAGCTCACACTGCCACCCAACTTAGTGTCATCCGCAAATTTGGAGATACTACATTTAATCCCCTCATCTAAATCATTAATGTACAGTGTAAACAGCTGGGGCCCCAGCACAGAACCTTGCGGTACCCCACTAGTCACTGCCTGCCATTCTGAAAAGTACCCATTTACTCCTACTCTTTGCTTCCTGTCTGACAACCAGTTCTCAATCCATGTCAGTACACTACCCCCAATCCCATGTGCTCTAACTTTGCACATCAATCTCTTGTGTGGGACCTTGTCGAACGCCTTCTGAAAGTCCAAATATACCACATCAACTGGTTCTCCCTTATCCACTCTACTGGAAACATCCTCAAAAAATTCCAGAAGATTTGTCAAGCATGATTTCCCTTTCACAAATCCATGCTGACTTGGACCTATCATGTCACCTCTTTCCAAATGCACTGCTATGACATCCTTAATAATTGACCCCTCGGTCCACTTTATGGAGGTAGAACAGGCAGGGGATAGTAACGGGTGCGATGATGCCGAGATAGCAAAAATGCTCCTCCTCTCATTGGATGGCAAGCTGTATCGGTCCCTCTCTGCCGAGAGCAAAAGGGGGCAGAGTACATATGCTGCCATCCGGGAGGACATTTTGGAAGCCATGGGTTGTAATGACAGGAGTCCCTTCTCCTGAGTGGAGAAGACAGTGCAGCTCACAGGGGAAACCCCACAGGCTTTCACAGACAGACTGTGGCCTGTGTACCTGAGCGCCTGTGGTGGGGCTCTCAACTGGGATCACCTGACCTGGGACGAGAGAGCCCACTGGCTCCGAAGCTTGGTGGCTAACAACTCACCAAGGATCAAAACGAAGGCCGAGGCCTGGTTTGACCCGAGAGATCCCCGTGCCACCGAGGAGGCAGTGGTCAGGCAACTGACCCTAGCTTACCGGAATGGAAGAGGAGCGGAAGAGCACACACCCAAAGGAAAAGTCCACGAAATCAGACCTAGTCAGGCTAAGAAGGAATGGCACCAGGAAGGGAGCAAACCCTCTGATATAGAAACATAGAAAATAGATGGAGTAGGCTATTCGGCCCTTCGAGCCTGCACCACCATTCAATAAGATCATGGCTGATCATTCACCTCAGTACCCCTTTCCTGCTTTCTCTCCATACCCCTCGATCCCTTTAGACGTAAGGGCCACATCTAACTCCCTCTTGAATATATCCAACAAACTGGCATCAACAACTTTCTGCGGTAGGGAATTCCACAGGTTAACAACTCTCTAAGTGAAAAAGTTTCTCCTCATCTCAGTCCGAAATGACTTACCACTTATCCTTAGATTGTGTCTCCTGGTTCTGGACTTCCCCAACAACGGGAAAATTCTTCCCGCATCTAACATGTCCAGTCCCGCCAGAATTTTATATGTTTCTATGAGATCCCCTCTCATCCTTCTAAACTCCAGTGCATACAGGCCCAGCCGATCCAATCTCTCCTCATATGTCAGTCCAGCCATCCCAGGAATCAGTCTGGTGAGCCTTCGCTGCACTCCCTGAATAGCAGGAACGTCCTTCCTCAGATTAGGAGATCAAAACTGAACACAATGTTCCAGGTGAGGCCTCACCAAGTCCCTGTACAACTGTAGTAAGACCTCCCTGCTCCTATACTCAAAACCCCTAGCTATGAAGGCCAACATACCATTTGCCTTCTTCACTGCCTGCTGTACCTGCATGCCAATTTTCAATGACTGATATACCATGACACCCTGGTCTCGTTGCACCTCCCCTTTTCCTAATCTGCCGCCATTCAGATAATATTCTGCCTTTGTGTTTTTGCCCCCAAAGTGGATAACCTCACATTTATCCACATTATACTGCATCTGCCATGCATTTGCCCACGCACCTAATGAAGTGTAACTGCTTCAGGTGCGGGAAAAGTGGGCACTGGAGAAAGGATTGTAGGAATCCATGGAAGAGTAGCATAGGGAAGAATTCTCCAGCCCTGCCCAAAAGACCGAGACCGGGAAACCAGTCTCTCCCCACACATTCGAAACGTTCATGACTGCGCTCCGAACAGTACTAGATGGCCCTGGTAGGTTAGCCGCTGCCACCGGTACCGTAATCCCATCTGCCCCATCCCAATCAGGACAGTGACTAGAACAGGCGCAACCTGTCCACCTGTGTTCCCTTGAGTATGATGCATTCAGATGGAGGTGGAGAAGGTGAAGGGACTTATCTGCTGGATACCGGTGCATCAAGCACCCTTGTCTATGCAGATAACCCCGCCGCCTCACCTCTGTCTAATGGGGTCCCATACAGCTTAGTGGGTTTCATAGGTACCGAGCAGGCTGGCTCATTCAGCCTCTCTCTATTCATTTAGGAACACTGCACACCAAGTGGACTTGTGTCCTAATGAAGTGGGAGCAGGAAGGGAAGGGGATCCTGGGGGCCGATTTTATCATAGGCCATGATTTCTAGTGGATTTAAGGAACCACTGTCTTTGGAGAGCAGTATGTACTGGACAGAAAAGTGAGGTGATGGTTATCCCAGAAAAACGGGGCAAGGGGACGGTGTGTCCCATGAAGCCAAATGAGGGTTACAACCTCGAATCGCTGGTCAGTAACACTCCGATGGAATACCTCGAGTATGTGAGGGCACACCTTGCAGCATTTGCCTCTCACAAACACGACTGTGGAAGGGTCGAGGTTAGCGTAGATGGGGACCCCATGACCCGACCGCAAAAGCAGTACAATTTCCCCAGGGAGGCTGAGGCAGACATGGAAACAGCCTTGGGTTCTTTGGTTATGCAGAGGGTAGTGAGTCCAATAGCCACCCATGTAAACTTTTCATTGTGGCCAGTCAAGAAACCGGACAACTCCTGGAGAGCCACGGTGGACTATCGAGTACTCAACCGTAACATCCCCGTCTGTGCACCCATGGTTGCTGCCGTAGCCAACCTCATTGGAAGTATTCAGCCTCCACGAACACCTTCATGGTGCTGGATATTTCCAACGGGTTTTGGTCCATCCCTTTACGAAGCGAAGACCAGTACAAGTTTGCTTTTACCTTTAAAGGCCAGCAATACACTTGGAACTGTCTCCCTCAGGGCTTCTACAACAGCCCCAGCATTTTTCATCAATGTATGGCCAACTGTTTAAAGAGCTTCAGCAGACCCCAGCAGCTAGTACAGTGTGTGGATGACCTGCTCCTGTTCACCGATGAGGGGGAGGAGCATGGCCCACTGCTGGCTGAGCTGCTGGAGCTGCTGAAAGAAAAAGGGTTTAAAGTTAATCCCAAGAAGGCACAGATTTGCCAGAAGGAAGTGAAATTTCTGGGACTGACTGTGCGCGCTGGGAAAAGAGCCATTGACAAAGCTAGAAGGGAAGCAGTGCAGAAGTTATCCGCCTCCAACACAGTGACAGGAGTAAGATCCTTTCTAGGGCTAACCGGGTACTGCAGAGATTTCATTGAGGATTATGCAGCCACAGCAGCCCCTCTGCTCTGACTCCTACACAAGGGAGTGGAGTGGGATTGGGACAAAGGTTGCGAGGCAGCATTTATCCAACTCAAGAAAGATCTGCAGACCGCGCCGGCCCTAGGGGCTATTGATGGGGGGAAGGAGTTTTTCCTGGAGGTAGCAGCCAGTGGGGACAGTCTGAGCACAGTACTTCACAGGGGGTCCCCTATCATACCACTTACCCACCATACGTCCACCCAGATGCTCCTGGATGGGAGAATCAAGGACGGGATGGTGAGCAGTGCCCGGATTGCTTGCTGGACCCTACTCCTCTCCCAGATGGACCTAAAGGTAAAAGGTCTCTGCCAGCCAAGGCTCGCAGCCAACATGATCTATCCAGGGACAGCCCACCGATGTTCCGTTGAAGGGGTATGGGAAGTTAACATAGGCTTTCAGGCCGGGTTACACCCCACAGGCCGAGACATCTATGTAGATGGTTCAAGTACTGTATCTGCGGGTGAACAACTCACAGGCTGCAGAGTTTATGACCCAGAGGCAGGCATTCCCCTGGCGATTAAACTCCCCAGTACCATGAGTGACCAGCATGCTAAACTGTTGGCGGTGGTGTACGTGGTCACACACCCTGAGGAATTCCCTACCCCATACACGATTTGCTCGGATAGTACGTTCACATGCAATTCGTGTACGGAATACCTGGCTATCTGGTCCCGCCGTGGATATACATCTGCAGACGGGAGATCCCTGGCAATTAAGCCTTTACTAGAAAAGATCATGCCTGCTGTAGGGGAGGAAGGGAAGATCTATATACACAAAGTGAACGCACATTCAACCACTGAACCCACAGCGAGGGCAACCAGCAGGTTGACATGTTGGGCAAGCAAGCTGCTCGCATGGGCAGCTTTGGGACGCGTACAACCCAAGCCCCATTGCAGCGGTTAGGGGTGGGATTGGGACGACAGGGAGGGCAAGGGTAGCATTGCCCCCGGACCTGAAAACGGTTCAGACCCAAGACCACGTCCTTAAAACTGTCCTGAACATGCTAGCTAACGGGGAAAAGGTAGACGGCCCGTACGGCACCGCAGCTATTGCCATTAAAGAAGGCATGGTGTTCAGGGGGGAACAATGGGTAGTACCACAACAACACCAGAGAGAGTTCCTCCAGCTAGTCTACGAGAGTCCAGGAGCAGGACACCCCGGACCTGAAACTACCTGGCAACGGGTGGAACAGCCAGGGAGGTGGCCGGGACTCAGGGAAGATGTCCGCGAGTTCTGTGCTAGCTATCTGGTGTGTGCTGCCAATGACTCTGACCCCCAGAAAAGGAAGGTATCTATGGGACATGTCAGGAGGGTAGAGGGACCCTGGTAGTCTATCTAGGTCGATTACATCGGGCCCCTACTGTCATGTATCTCACATTACTGTACATAACTGTATCTTACCATGCTATACATGACTGTAACTAGATATGACCTGTAACCACAAGCATACTTTACCACCAGGGGTGCACTTGCAGGAGACACTGGATATACCTGTTCCACACAGGTATATAAAGGCAGGTCTCAGGCAAGTGAGGCACTCGAGAGCTGTGAAATAAAGATGCAGGTCCTGAGTGACCTTGACTTCAGCATGTGCCTCATGTAAGTCTGTACTGCAGGGTCAGGACTTTACAGTGGCGACGAGTTACGGGATCACAGAATCCACAGAATGGCTACCAACGGCTCAGATGAGAAATACAATGCTGGAGATCATTGGGAGGACTTTATAGAAAGGCTCCAGCAAAGCTTTGTAACCAAAGACTGGTTGGGCGACGATAAGGCAGACAAGAGAAGAGCCCATCTCTTGACCAGCTGTGGCTCGAAAACATACGCCTTAATGAAGGATCAGCTGGCACCCGAGAAACCAGCAAGCAAGTCGTTTGAAGAGTTGAGCATACTGGTGAGAGACCGCCTGAAGCCAGCGAGCAGCCTACACAAGGCCAGACACAGGTTCTACAACTACAGACGCTGTGTGGGCCAGAGCATACCCGACTTTGTGGCGGATCTTCGGAGGCTGGCTAGTTTATGTGAGTTCTCCGATGAACTAAGGAGAGAAGTACTGAGAGACTTTTTTATTGAAGGAATAGGCTATGCAGGCATATTCCAAAAGCTTATAGAGACCAAGAACTTGACCCTAGAGGCAGCAGCACTGGTCGCACAGACATTCTTGGCAGGAGAAGAAGAAACGAGGTTGATCTATACTGCGGGTACGACAACTTACGAAACATCGCAACAAGGGGTTCACAGCATGAAACAAGCCACTACCCCAACACACAGACAAAGGCAGGAGAGCAGGCCTTCAACAGCAGGCAGTGGTGCCAGAAGCCATCAAGGGCCACATGAACGGCCGTTCACACCTCATCAACCCACAATGCGAGCAATCAACTACAGATTGAGAGAAGCTCAAGAGAGATCAGCCAGACGCAGCTCATCCTTCGGAAACAATGGAAGCAGTCTGTGCTGGAGATGTGGGGGAAGGCACTCAACAAGGGGGTGTCGATTTCAGCATGCTGTTTGCAGAAACTGCAACTATACAGGACATCTGACTCGCATGTGCAGAATAACAGCAGCTCAGCTGGTATACGAATCGGAAGGGTCAGAAAGCGGACCAGAAGACGGTGGGGACAGTGCCCGGGATACCGAGGTACAGCGGGTCAACACGATTAATGTCCACTGTTCTTACAACAAGACGCCTCCAATAATGATGAGGGTCCTACTCAACGGGATACCCGTCAACATGGAACTGAACACGGGAGCGAGTCAATCTCTCATGAGCGTCCAACAATTTGAACAGCTGTGGCCGCACAAAGGCAACAGACCAAAACTCTGAAGGATCGACACCAAACTAAAGACCTATACCAAAGAAATCGTCCCAGTCCTTGGCAGCACCATGCTCTCAGTCACACACAAAGGGAGGGTGAACCGACTTCCCCTGTGGATTGTCCCCAGAGATACACCGATATATAAAACATAAAAGAGTGACTGAAGTAAATGTTGGTCCCTTAGAAGATGAGAAGGGGGATTTAATAATGGGAAACGTGGAAATGGCTGAGACCTGAAACAAGTATTTTGCTTCGGTCTTCACAGTGGAAGACACAATAACCATGCCAAAGATTGCTGGTCACGGGAATGTGGGAAGTTAGGACCTTGAGATAATCACGATCAGTAGGGGGGTAGTGCTGGACAGGCCAATGGGACTCAAGGTAGACAAGTCCCCTGATCCTGATGAAATGCATCCCAGGGTATTAAAAAGATGGCGGAAGTTATAGCAGATGCATTCGTTATAATCTACCAAAATTCTCTGGACTCTGGGGAGGTACCAGCGGATTGGAAAGCAGCTAATGTAACGCCTCTGTTTAAAAAAGGGGGCAGACAAAAGGCAGGTAACTATAGGCCGGTTAGTTTAACATCTGTAGTGGGGAAAATGCTTGAAGCTATCATTAAGGAAGAAATAGCAGGACATCTGGATAGGAATAGTGCAATCAAGCAGACACAACATGGATTCATGAAGGGGAAATCATGTTTAACTAATTTACTGGAATTCTTTGAGGATATAACGAGCATGGTGGATAGAGGTATACCGATGGATGTGGTGTATTTAGATTTCCAAAAGGCATTCGATAAGGTGCCACACAAAAGGTTACTGCAGAAGATAAAGGTACGCGGAGTCAGCGGAAATGTATTAGCATGGATCGAGAATTGGCTGGCTAACAGAAAGCAGAGAGTCGGGATAAATGGGTCCTTTTCGGGTTGGAAATCAGTGGTTAGTGGTGTGCCACAGGGATCGGTGCTGGGACCACAACTGTTTACAATATACATAGATGACCTGGAAGAGGGGACAGAGTGTAGTGTAACAAAATTTGCAGATGACACAAAGATTATTGGGAAAGCGGGTCATGTAGAGGACACAGAGATCTGCAAAGAGATTTAGATAGGTTAAGCGAATGGGCTAAGGTTTGGCAGATGGAATACAATGTCGGAAAATGTGAGGTCATCCACCTTGGAAAAAAAAACAGTAAAAGGGAATATTATTTGAATGGGGAGGAATTACAACATGCTGCAGTGCAGAGAGACCTGGGGGTCCTTGTGCACAAATCCCAAAAGGTTAGTTTGCAGGTGCAGCAGGTAATTAGGAAGGCGAATGGAATGTTGGTCTTCATTCCGAGAGGAATGGAATACAAAAGCAGGGAGGTCCTGCTGCAACTGTACAGGGTATTGGTGAGGCTGCGCCTGGAGTACTGCGTGCAGTTTTGGTCACCTTACTTAAGGAAGGATGTACTAGCTTTGGAGGAGCTACAGAGACGATTCACTCGGCTGATTCCGAGATGAGGGGGCTACCTTATGATAATAGATTGATTAGACTGGGTCTTTACTCGTTGGAGTTCAGAAGGATGAGGGGTGATCTTATAGAAACATTTAAAATAATGAAAGGGATCGACAAGATAGAGGCAGAGAGATTGTTTTTGTTTCCACTGGTCGGGGAGTCTAGAACTAGGGGGCACAGCCTCAAAATACGGGGGAGCCAATTTAAAACCGAGTTGAGAAGGAATTTCTTCTCCCAGAGGGTTGTGAATCTGTGGAATTCTCTGCCCAAGGAAGCAGTTGAGGCGAGCTCATTGAATGTATTGAAATCACAGACAGACAGATTTTTAACCAATAAGGGAATTAAGGGTTATGGGGAGCGGGCGGGTAAGTGGAGCTGAGTCCACGACCAGATCAGCCATGAACTTGTTGAATGGCGGAGCAGGTTCGAGGGGCTAGATGGCCTACTCCTGTTCCTAATTCTTATGATCTTATGTTCTTATGTATCTCCCAGCACTGTTGGGGAGAAGCTGGCTTGCAAAACTAAATTGGAAATGGGATGATGTTCACGCCATGTCGTCAGAGGAACGGACCTCCTGCTCAACAGTTCTAAGTCGTTTTGAACATCTCTTTCAGCCAGGTGTGGGCACCTTCAAAGGGGCTAAAGTTAAAATCTACATCACACAGAATACCAGACTGGTCCATCACAAGGCTAGAGCTGTGCCTTATATGATGAGGGAAAAGATTGAACACGAACTGGACCGGCTTCTGTGGGAAGGCATTATCTCACCCATGGAATTTAGCGACTGGGCAAGTCCCATCGTCCCCGTCATGAAGCCTGATGGATCCAATACGAATCTGTGGGGATTACAAGTCTACCATAAACAGAGTCTCCCTACAGGACCAATACCCGCTGCCCAGAGCGGAGGACCTATTTGCCACATTGGCTGGAGGAAAACTTTTCTCAAAACTAGATCTCACATCTGCGTATATGACGCAAGAGCTGACCGAAGAGTCTGAGCTACTCACCACCATCAACACACATCAAGGCCTTTTTATGTACAATCGATGCCCATTCGGCATCAGGTTGGCAGCTGCTATATTCCAGCGCAACATGGAGAGTCTGCTCAAGTCCATCCCGGGTACGGTTGTGTTTCAAGATGACATACTCATCACGGGTAGGGACACCGACTCCCATCTCCGCAATTTGGAGAAAGTACTAAGTCGATTGGATCGGGTAGGCCTAAGAGTTAAGAAATCCAAGTGCCTGTTTCTCGCGCCCGAGGTTGAATTTTTGGGTAGAAGGATTGCTGCTGATGGAATCCGCCCAACAGAATCAAAAACCGAAGCAATTCATCTGGCACCCAGGCCCTGGAATGTCTCGGAACTGCGCGCCTTTCTCGGGCTACTCAATTACTTTAGGAACTTTATGCAGAACTTGAGCACACTGCTGGAGCCTCTCCACGTGCTACTCAGAAAGGGGTGCGATTGGTTTTGGGGGGACGCCCAACGCGCCTTCAATAAGGCACGCAACCTTCTATGTTCCAACAGTATTTTAGCCTTTTTTCACCCAGGTAAAAAGCTAGTTCTTACATGTGATGTGTCAGCGTACGGAGTCGGGTGCGTTTTACAGCACGTCAATGATGCAGATAAATTACAACCCATTGCTTATGCCTCCAGGTCACTTTCGCGTGCAGAGCGCGGGTATGGTATGATTGAGAAGGAGGCGCTCGCGTGCGTGTACGGTGTCAAATAGATGCACCAATACCTTTTTGGGGCCAAATTTGCGTTAGAAACTGACCACAAACCCCTCACGTCCCTGCTATCTGAGAGCAAGGCAATAAACGCCAACGCCTCGGCACGCATTCAACGGTGGGCACTCATGCTGGCGTCTTACGACTACACAATAAGGCACAAGCCAGGCACAGACAACTGCGCCGACGCGCTTAGCAGGCTACCTCTGGCGACCACGGAAGGGTCCGACGAACAGGACTGTGAGATGGTCATGGCAATCAATACCTTTGAATCCACAGGTTCGCCCATGACGGCTCGCCAAATCAGAGTCTGGACGACCAGCGACCCCACGTTACCCTTAGTCAAAAGGTATGTTTTAACCGGTGACTGGGCAGAGGCTCGTGATGCCTGCCCCGAGGAGATCAAACCTTTCCATAGGCGCATGCATGAACTATCACTGCAGGCAGACTGCCTGATGTGAGGCAGCCGAGTAGGTATGCCCTTGCGAGGCAGAGAGGTGTTTGTCCGGGAGCTCCACCGCGAGCACCCGTGGATCGTCCTTATGAAGGCCATAGCCAGATCCCACGTCTGGTGGCCTGGCATTGATTCGGATTTGGAGCTCTGCGTCCGGCGGTGCACCATTTGTGCCCAACTCAGTAATGCCCCCAGGAAGGCCCCCCTAAGCTCCTGGCCCTAGCCCACCAGACCGTAGTCGCGGGTGCACGTAGACTATGCGGGCCCATTTGTGGGCAAAATGTTCCCCGTAGCCGTTAATGCATTTTCAAAGTGGATCGAGTGCACCATTTTAAACTCGAGCATCACCTCTATCACTGTGGAGAGCCTTAGAACCATGTTTGCAATGCACGGAATTCCTGACATATTGGTCAGTGATAATGGTCCGTGCTTCACCAGCGCAGCATTTCAAGATTTTATAGTTGACCACGGCATAAATCATGTTAAGATGGCACCATTCAAGCCGGCCTCCAATGGCCAGGTGGAGGGAGCAGTGCAAATCGTTAAACAAGGCATGCTAAAAATCCAAGGTCCCACGCTGCAGAGCCGCCTGTCGCGACTGCTGTTGGCATACAGATCTCGTCCGCATTCGTTGACTGGTGTTCCCCCGCGCAACTATTGATGAAACGGACCTTAAAGTCTAGGCTCTCGTTAATCCTCCCAGACATGCATGAAATTGTTGAAGCAAAGCGCCGGAAGCTAACTGAGTACCATGACTGAAATTCGAGGGGGAGGTGGAATGAGATAGGGGACAAAGTGTTTCTGCTAAACTATGGCAGGGGTCCCAAATGGCTTGCAGGGACAGTAACAGGCAAGGAAGGAAACAGGCTACTGGTGGTACAAATGGACAGTGGCCAAACCTGCCGGAGGCATGTAGACCAAGTAAAAAGTAGATTCACCAACAACACTGCAGAACCAGAGGCAGACTACAATGTGGAACTCACACCACACCTGGTGGACAGACAGAGGGAACAACCTGAGGAAAGGGCAGTCTCAACAGACAGCCCAGGCGAGATACCAGCAATCATACTGAACAAAACAGACAGCCCAGGCAAGATACCAGCAATCACACTGAAAGAAAAACAGGCACCAAGGCAAACAACTGAACCACAACTAAGATGCTCCACGCGAGAGCGTAGACCACCTGAGAGACTGAATCTATAAAGACAATAAGACCTTGGGGAAGGGTGATGTCATGTATCTCACACTACTGTACATAGCTGTATCTTACCATGCTATACATGACTATAACTAGATATGACCTGTAATCACAAGCATACTTTACCACCAGGGGTGCACTTGCAGGAGACACTGCATACCTGTTCCACACAGGTATATAAAGGCAGGTCTCAGGCAAGTGTGGCACTCGAGAGCTGTGAAATAAAGGTGCAGGTCCAGAGTGACCTTGACTTCAGCATGTGCCTTGTGTAAGTCTGTACTGCAGGGTCAGGACTTTACAGAACTCAGCAGCTGCACCAAAAGGGGCCGTGTGCTGTTGCACCGGAGGGGCCATTCCCCCGATAATGTGGGACTCAGACACACCGCCGGTTAGAACACTCCAGGTCCTGCGGTAAAGGCCGCCTTACCACCGGCCATTCAAGTAGCCCAGAGGCTGAAAAAGGAAGAAGAAGAATGGGGATTAACCTGGCCACCCGGAGACGGGTGGCAGATGTATATAATAGTCCGATATGAGTGGAAGAATGTTTAAGAGTTTTAGTTTAAGGTAAGAGTTTAGGAATTTCAGGTCACCATGACCTCAAGAAGATACCATGCATATAGAAGTCGTGAGATGAATAAAAATCAGTTAATGAAGGGGTTTTGGCCGGCAGCTGATGGATTAGTGACAATGGCCATGATGATATTCGGGAGTAAGAAAGAATCCATCTCTACAGTTATTAGAGGAGGCACTATGAAGACGAAAAGGTTAAAATTCTGGAAAAGCTACAGTGCCAATTATGAAGCTAATTGACCAAGAGACAGAAGTTAAAACAGACACCAGTTCCAATGCAGAAACTGGGATGAAGACAGCTCAGTTTTATAAGCTTAAATTGGAACTCAATCACCTTTTGTCAAGCCGGAGAGCTTTTCTCAGGCTGGGCTGTCTGCTTTATGTGTTCCTATAGGAAGGAGATCGACATGAAAAGGGTCCTGTTCCTGCTAGCCCTGATGGGGGTGGGCATCGGTGACCGAGGTGACGTGGAAGAATCCTTCATTTATGGGTGCTTGGGAGAGAGAGTACCGATCGTAACTGCAGGGGATGGCATACCAGGTGTGGAAGAGCTCGCCGTTTATTTCCACAAGGGAAGGTGGCCAGGATGGCTGGGGTCTAATTCCACTCGATACTCCAGCCAGGCGGGTTTTACCTACGGAGAAGCTTCCATCCCATGGCCCAGAATGTGGATCGTTGCTGCGCGGGTCAGTGTTACAGAAGGAAAATGTGTGTGTTTGACTTGTAAAGGACAGATTCCCCTGGATAGATGGTGGTGGCTCAGGAAGCTGAGCAAGGACACGGGGGACCAGGGAACTGACTGGGAATGACTCGGTAACGATACTTACCAGACCATCACGGGAACACAGGGAGGAGTAAGTGTGTGTTAGAACAAGTGGTGGGAGTCTGAACAGGGGATTTACGTATGCATGTGGGGATCAGAGAGGGTCTGTCCCGCAGGCATATCGATTGCCTTCGCCAGGCAATGGCAAGATGTCGGGAAGGGGATGAGGTGGAATTCCAGCCTACACGCGTGTCCGGTCCCACATTTCCCGCTCCCAATCAATGTCACTGAACTTGTAAAACGCATTAAGAAACCCCTGCCCACGACCCCAACAGTACGGACAGTAATAGAGGGGTGTCCTACCACCACCAAGGGACCAGGGAATGGATTACTATTGGTACCGACCTAAAGGTATTATACCAGGGGGATACACTATATGCAGTATCTTCAGTTTTTTTAAACCTTACCGAGGTGCACTTACCTGACTGGTGCCCAAAGGAAACAGAACAGCTATACCAGGCCCTACTCAGAGAAATCTTCAAGAAATTTTATGAGTTAGATTTTGGCAACGTAGACAAAGCAGATTTATACACCCTACACGCTGGGAACACTATGGGCACGGGGAGACAAAGAAGGGGAACCTGGAATGACATTTTTACTGCATATAATACAGGATCCTCTGTGACAAATAGCATGGACGATATAGAACTGCAAATGCAAATAAATGGTTTAAAGAACCAACTACAAAAGATCCTAAAAGAGGAAAACACAGTGGTGGGCTCAGAGCTACACGAGGACCAGGCTATGACGGTCCATTTAAAAGAAATAGTGGCTGAGCTGGAAAGGCACGCACAAACAGTGATTGCATTCATATGCGAGGATAGGAATGCTTCAGACCAGGCTGCACAGAATGAGGTGTGTGTGCTGTATGGTGCATGGTGGTTGAGCGAGGGCCGCAACAACCTGGAGGATTTAAAACAAGGTTTAGTCCCCTCCTGGATCAGCAACAAGCACCTCGCAGCCCTCCACCCATATAGTAATTCACTAAGCCCGTGCCAGCTCTGTCTAGCTTCTGAAGCCCACCCTGTCCGAGTGGATTGCAGGCATTCTAATCACACCATCATGGGGATAGTACTAAGGATGCCAGTCATTGGTCGGACAGCCCGACCCGCACCGGTATACCGGGTGGAGAACATTGGAGTCATTCAAAGAGGTTCACACGTTCATTTCACAGCGGTCCCACCTTATATCATAAAGTGGGCGCACGCTATGACAGGTGCGGGAGCCTGGGTGCACACATAATACTGTGTCCCTAGCACTTGAACGCCTATTCTAAACCACAGTGTGGGTTTAAAGCAGCTGGCGCACAGCCTATCAACTGTACCATGGAGGTAATGGCAGAAGACCATGTTCCTCCACAGGTAGCATACATAGGGGGTGGGGCATATTGTATCACCACCAGTGCGCCCCACTACCAGCTTGGGCAACACTTGGTCCGGTGAGTGACAGCAGTTTCTGTTTTAAACCCGAGGCAGAAGTTCAAATGGCCCAGGAACAGATTGTCGCCATTCCCAAACCCTCCAATGTTCACCTCACTGTAAGTGAAAACATCACAAAACTGCAAGATTATATTGCACATATTGGCTCCGAAATCCCCCCTCTACCCGAACTTCTTACCGCTCTACTGGAAGCTGTAGTAATCTCACAGAAACATGACTACACTCTGGAACAGAAACAATTGAGATAGAGAGGAAAATTCTGGAGATCACAATTCTACCTTGGTGGGACATTTTCAGAAATATAGAAGTCCCAGCCGGGGTCAGAATAGCTTCCCATGTTTTGGTTGTCTGTCAACTCGCGATTATTCTTTACTTGCCGGGTGAGAAGCAGAGGCCGTCAATCCCGGCACCAAAGGGTGTTGTATGCTCCCTGGCAAAACTTGGGGATCGCATCGGGAAGGGAAACACCATATTGTAATGTCTGATTTTGTTTTTGTGTGATTTTACCTGCTGTAAAAACAGAGAGGTTAAGTGTTGTAAGAGCTTTACTTGTGTGTTTTGACTGTGTACTTTTATTTTCTGTAAAACCAGAGTAAGGAGTGGTGTCAGACCCCTTCTATGCTGTAATGTAATCGGAATAACTGTATTTGCCTGTAAACTGCATTACATTTCAAAAGGGGAATGTACGTTTAAGTTTTAGCTCGGTAAATACAGGGGAAGGTTGGGTCTCGGGAATCAAGAATTTTGCTCACTTAGCAAGACTCTCTAGCATGTAGAGTATCATAGGGGGGACTGTTAAACTCAAAGTTTTCTCAAAATTCAAAGATTCCCCCTCTGTGAGAAGAAACCCTAACGAAAGATCATTTTGGACTCGCTTAAAATGAACTTTGGGATTTTAAAAGATGCATTGGTCCGCAAGGGAAAAGGGCTGCAAACCAGGGGACCACTCACCTCTGAAAAGCCAGTCTTTGGGTATTGGAGCTGTCTGGGATATTGGAACTAAACAAATTGTCTGGGGAATTGTGCAAACTCAAAAACTCTGCTCCCTAGGAGACATTAACATCTCAACAATTGACCCAGAGATAGCCAGCTGTAGCTCTAAGCATGAAACCCATCCAGCACATGCGTAATGCAAATCACTTTTACAGCCTGCATGGAAAACCCAGGCCTAGACAGTCAACGTAAACACCAAAACTAATTTTTACAATCGCAACTCGAATCCAACAGATCGACACATCCTAAACAAGTTATCGTTAACAAGCCCATCAAAATTTAACAAAGAATTATCAAGCACGCCAAAACTAAGACAAAGAATCGGGTTTGATTTGGCGCGCAGATTAGAAAGGCTCTCAAAGTATAATTGAGGCCCTGTTTTACAGGTTAATCAGCCTGCTAAGCAGCCTTCTAATGAGCCTTCTGAGCAACTAAGACTCCTGGGTTACACTGCTCTGCTACCGAAGAAGAAGGAAGAACATCATGGAAAAGGCAGAGAAAAGCCGTTCCCAGTTACTTCGGACATCACCAACTCATCGCGGCAACAACTGACCACAGCAAACGGGATAACATCGAACCACCGCGATCGACGAATCCTAAGAAAGAAACTACTCGAGAAGAAACCGAAGATTCGAAAGTTTTCTACTCTACGATCTATTCCTGGCTTACAACGGGTGAAACATTACCTAAAGTAACCCAAAGCCCTACTCCTACAAGAAGGAAGTGGGTACTCACCCCATAAATCCAAACCGCGCCTTACCGCATCAGCAGACTCAACCCAACTGAAGACGACGCAGCAAGAGGTCTTCCATGACGTTCGGGGTACAGCAAGCAGAACCTACCGAGTCCAGCGAACCCTGAAATCGCAAACCACCGCTAACTGTCAATAAGAGGATTGTTGAGCATTATCCCTGTTGCCCTAGAGTTTAACCTAGTCAGAATTAGGCATTAGGAGATGGGAGGTGTATTATCTTCTGTAATCCCTTTTGCAAGTGTAATAAAGTGTTCCTTATTCCAGAGATTGTAAGTTGTGACATTGTACTTTTCTTTTCTGAATAAAATCAAAGTTTCTTGCACCAAAACCAGTTGTCTGCTGCACTTTGTCACATCCCCAAATAAATCCAAAGTCTAGAACCCAGGGAGTGGGAGTGATTCGAACCGCTCAGAAAGTCAGAAGTGAACCTGACCCCCACACCACCCCCTACACAAGCCAGTGTCAACAAAGGTCGAGAGCTGCTCCAGGCCATGGCTATGATAGCCGCAAACATCGCGGATCTATCAGAACAGTAGTCGGAGGATATGTCGCGTGTGATCACCGCGATGGAGCGAACCGCCAACTCTGTCGATGCTCATCGAGACATGGCACGGAATCCCCCCCGTGCCATAGCAGTCAGGTCGACAGCACCTGAGGGTGGGGAGCTGCCGACATATTCCAGCCCTGAAGCCGTGCCTTCCGGATCACGAGCTTCTCCTGAGGCACCATTTATTGTGCTTGCAATGTCTGACCCCAACGACAGCAACAGCACTCGGGGTGCGGTGCTGCATGACGGCTTGGTACCAGCTCGGGGAGGTCCGGGCTCAGGGGCAGTGGGAAAGGGAAGGGCGGGAGTAAGAAAGGGGGGACTAGTCCCAAGGGTGGTGTAGCACACGGTCGAGGTCGAGGTTGTGTTTGAGGACATTAAAGGGTCTTTTGTCGTGCTTTTTCATTTAATAATTGAAGTTTGATTTTTTTTAAGTTTTTTCAATTTGTTAAAGTTTTGTTAAAGTTATTATTAAAGTTATTAAAGTTGTTTTATAGTTATAAGTTTTAAAATTTTTGAAACGTTTACATGAACATTTGAATTGAATTTAAGCACTTTCTTGTACAGTGTCAAACTTTTGGGATAACAGTCATCAGGGTCCCAAAACGTAACTCTCCACATTCAAGCAAAGCGTTCATTTATGTGCTGCTGACGTAACAATGTTGCAGTAGCATATGCTCTGCATGCCCTCCGCTGTGGTGTTGGGGGTGGTGCCATGGATTCCTCTGGAAGCTCCTCCTCATCTTTCTCACCCTCATTTTCCTCCTCCGTCTCCTGCACTCTCTCCTCAGGTGGCAATTCCTGTCCTCGCATGATTGCTAAATTATGCAACATGCAGCACACCACTCTGAACTGAGCAACCTGCTCAGGGTGGTATTGCAGCCTGCCTCCTGAGTGGTCTAAGCATCAAATGCGCAGCGTCAGCACTCCAATTGTCTTTTCAATAATATTACATGTGGCTATATGGCTCTTATTATATCATTGCTCGGCTTTTGTCTGAGGGTTCCGGGGGGGGGGGGGTCAAGAACCAGGTGGCGAGGCCATACCCTTTGTCTCCCAGCATTCAGCATTTACCTTGTGGCCGACGTCAGCATTTATCTTGTCGGCCACCTGAGGAAAAGAGTGTTCGAAGATCAGGACCTCAAACCTGCTACCAAGCTCATGGTCTACAGGGCTGTAGTAATACCTGCCTTCCTGTATGGCTCGGAGCCGTGGACCATATACAGCAGACACCTCAAATCACTGGAGAAATACCATCAACAATGTCTCTGCAAGACCCTCCAAATCCCCTGGAAGGACAGACGCACCAACGTTAGCGTCTTTGACCAGGCCAACATCCCCAGCATTGAAGCACTGACCACACTTGACCAGCTCTGCTGGGCAGGCCACATTGTTCGCATGCCTGACACAAGACTCCCAAAGCAAGCGCTCTACTTGGAACTCTTACACGGCAGGCAGGCCCAAGGTGGGCAGTGGAAATGTTTCAAGGACACCCTCAAAGCCTTCCTGATAAAGTGCAACATCCCCACCGACACCTGGGAGTCCCTGGCCAAAGACTGCCCTAGGTGGAGGAAGTGCATCGCGAGTCTCATCGCCGAGAGCATGCAGAAGCCACGCGCGGGCAGCGGAAGGAGAGTGCGGCAAACCAGTCTCACCCACCTTTTCCTTCAACGACAGTCTGTCCCACCTGTGATAAAGACTGTAATTCCCGTATTGGACTGTTCAGTCACCTAAGAAGTCATGTTTGGAGTGGA
Source organism: Pristiophorus japonicus (assembly GCF_044704955.1). Taxonomy (NCBI): domain Eukaryota; kingdom Metazoa; phylum Chordata; class Chondrichthyes; family Pristiophoridae; genus Pristiophorus; species Pristiophorus japonicus. The sequence continues at coordinate 106,266,396 of NC_091978.1, read as the reverse complement.
AGCAAGTCTTCCTCAATTTCGTGGGACTGCCTACGATGATGATGATATGGCCGAGGGCCCAGGGACAGCACAGGCCTGCCCACAATGCGATATGTGTGCATACTAGGTCCATGCAACAGAGCTGGTTTCCAGTCATCCTGGTTAACCCTTGCTACTGGATAAAGGCCTAGCTCTGTCAAGCCCGTCTGGTGGTTGATGTGCAACGGTCACCACACGTTAAAAAAATCCACGCACATGCATCTTCCACCCCCTCAATTAGAGTTCAGGACTTCGGGTCTTTCATTGAAACATCTGTGAACTCATGTGGAAGCAAGTCATCCTCGTTCGAGCAGCTGCCCATGATGTGGCTCAGACTTCAACAGGTCAGACACAGTGCTCTCACGCAAGATATGCGCATCATGGATGCTTCCTGGAACTTGGCATTCACTGCTATCATGTGCTGTGTATAGTCGCATACGAGCTGCACGTTGAGGGAGTGGAATCCCTTATGGTTTCGGTACCTCCGCCTCCTGTAATGGTGCTCGCAGGGCAATATGCGTACACTCAACAGCATTCTGAACCTTGGGGAAGCTGACAATATGTGCAAATCCCAAAGCCCTATCATTCTGTGCCTCCCTGGTCATTGGGAAGTTTATAAATTCCATCCGATGTGCATACAGTTCTTCGATTACCTGTCAAATGCAGTGATGAGTAGCGAACTGAGAAATACAGCATATGTCCCCAGCTGATGCCTGAAAATACTAAAGTGCATAGAAGGAAAATGCCGCAGTCACCTTCATCTCGACAGAGAATGCAGTAATGTTGGTGGTACTGGGCTGCAGGTCTGCCTTAATGAGCTGGCAAATCTCATTGATCACCTCTTTTCAGAAACACACTGTCGATCGGTCAGGTCCAAGTATGAGCGCTTCTCCTTGAAAATCCTTTGCGGGTAAGGCCTCCTCTTCCTCATCAGTCTGCAACCTCCTCCATTACCCTGATAACTCTGCTCAATAAATCCTCTTATATCTGGATCCTCCATTAGACTGGTAGTCAGCAATACAGGCTGAGAAAGTACAGACCTGTAAGGATTCGGCGAAAACATCGACAGCAAAAGCATAAACTTTTGGACCTTTGGATGTTGCTTTTAACTTTGCTGTTACTGCAGAATAGCAGGCAGCAGGACTTGGAACAGGCCCAAACATGCTCCACAGGTTTACACATCAGGTGGGCAGGTATGGGTCGATGGTTAAATGCAGGAAAGCATCACAGTAAGGAACCTAATGGAGGACCCTTTGTCATGTAAAGGAAACCCATCAGGATGTAATGGGAACTCATCAGGAAGATTGGTTGGTGCTCAAGACACAAAGGAAGCTTTTCAGCCACCCAGACTTGTCAGAGCCTTATCCCCAGGAACAGCCAGTTGACAAAGATACCGGCCAAAAAGGTGTTTCATTTGCTTTTTCGTTGTATTGCCTCAGGCGAAGGACTAACTTTTGGCACAAGAAGAAGCATTTTTGCAGGTATAAGAGAGGCAGTTTTGGCTGCCAGCTCTCTCTCTCTCCTTTTCTACACTTGCTTGCCTCGTTCAATGCACTCAAAGACCGAGAACTCCATCTGGGACGGCGAGAAGAAACACCATCTACGAGCAAGGAGAGCCTCGCTCATCGGGAGAAGCAGCAAATAAGCCAGAGGGATAACTGGTGAGCATTATCCCAGCCCACATATTCTTTAAGACTACCGCATAGTGTGAAGGAGTGTCGTGTGTCCCAACCAAGCCTTAGGGCTTTAGTGGGGAGGTTTCTGCACGGATCATATGCATACACACATTCTGTTGGACAGATTCGGTGGTGCCCTATCGAACCAAGCAGGGGTGTTTTAGTTGTGGGTACTTCGCAAAAGGGGCCTGTTCATATGGGCCAGTGTTGTGTGTTGTATTGTGTTTGTTTGTTTTACACCACCAGGCTATGTTTTACTGGGTGCAGGTGTGTGCTTTAACTTGAATAAAAGCATTGTGACAGTTGAAGACGAAAGATCTGGCTATAACTGTATTTCTGTTCACTACTATAATTCCGGTGTCTAGAAATGTTGTAAGGGGGGTGATTCGAAACCACCAAGAGCAAAACCACCTTTTCCAGCTCCAGTGGTATGTCAGCGATGTGCCATGAAAATCGGACTTTTTGGGCGGAATGCAGGCAATTCTGCACGGCAGACAGAGTGCATACTGCTCGGTGGTATGTCAATGATGAATATTCTGCCGAGCGGTATGTCGGCAGTATGTAGATGTTTTTTCACCAAAATCGCATTTTTGGGCAGTACGCAGGCGGTAATGGGCAGTATGTCGATGAATTTCAGACCAGCTGCCTTCATATTGGACAGCTTTGAACAATGTGTTGTCCCAGGCATCAATAGCATGATTTCAATGCACTGGTACATTGGCCAGTTGCCAAGGCCTTGGGGCCCAACTGCCTTTTACTTTTAGCTTGCAGCCGATTTATCTCGGTTGCCTGACAACTGGAAATGGCGCGAAATGCTCAGGAGTATTGGTCGGCCATAGCTGTCTGACAAGCTAAAGCAAAAGTCAAGTCAGGGGTTGTCAGCAACTTTCTTCTGATCGCTTCATTTTTCATCCCACAAACAAAGTGGTCACGCAATGCTTGGTCCTGAAAGTTTCCGAAATGACAGTGAATGGATAGCTTCTTTAAAGCTACAATGTATTCACTGATAGCCTCATCATTGAATTGAATTAGTGTTCCAAAACTATGGGCTAGACTTTCCATTTTTTTTCCATCGATACCACCCACTTATCGTCCATTTTAATGCTGAGATAAGGTATAACCCCCAGATATCGCCCACTTAGCAACAAAATGGAAACTAACGCCCATGTATCGCTCAATTATCGCCCAGTGTTATTTTCGGCATGTAGTTAACACTGAGAAATAATAATACCGCCCGCCCACTTTTTTTTACCGTAAAGATCAGAATGGGTGAAACTATAACATTGGCAAGCGTTACTTTCAGCACCTCGGCCACATATCGCCGAAAATATCGCTCGCCGAAAAACCCGCTGAGAAAAAGTTGCTCTCACCTGAACTAAACCCAGCGGTATGGATGGCATTTTGTAAATCAGAGGTCAGTTCATATAAAAGGCTGCTTCAAGTTCTGGGGAGTTTTGATTTACTCTGAAGGTCTTTTAGGGTAATTTGAACATCTGAACAAACATCTTACCATACTGTGGACGCTTTGAATTTATTTTAAGTGTTTTAGTAGGTTAATTTATTGTTTGTGAACAATAGATATAATACTGATTGTGATTGTAATGGGGTCTGTAATTTCTCAGCCTGTCTTGATGACTGTGCACATGCTGTGGATTAGAAATGGCAGAAGGTATATTCAATATGTGCCCAATCAAAGAGGTGGCAGACTGCTGAGGAGAACGAGAACTTATACCCCACGTACTTACGTGGAGAAACGGTCTTACCTGAACCTGTCCGATAACACGTGCCTTAGGAGACTGCGCTTCTGGAAAGAGGGTATCAGTGAGATATGCCAGCTCATCAAGGGAGATCTGCAGCCTGCCAGCACCATCAGGACCACACTGTCCATATTAGGTCAAGGTCACTGCAACACTTGCCTTCTACACATCGGGTTCCTTTCAGGCCTCAGCTGGCGATATTTGCGCTATATCTCAGCATGCCACACATTGCTGCATTCGACAGGTCACTGAAGCCCTTTACACATACAGGATGGACTTTATCAGCTTCCCTATGACCAGGGAGGCACAGACTGAGAGGGCTCGAGGATTCTCCAGAATTGCAAACTTCCCCAAGGTGCAGGGAGCAATAGACTGTACACACATCTGCATGTGGGCAAGATGCAGAGGTTTTTCGGAACCGAAAGGGATTCCACTCCCTGAATGTACAACTCGTTGTCGACCACCAACAAATTATAATGGCAGGAAGTGCACAATTTCCGGGCAGCATCCATGATGCTCACATCCTGCATGAGAGCGCTGTATCTGACATGTTTACCAGTCAGCCACAAGGTCAATGCTGGATGCTTGGTGACAAAGGATATGGCCTCGCCACCTGGCTGATGACCCCCCCCTGCGTAACACCCAGACAGAAGCCGAGAAGCAATACAGCGAGAGCCACAGAGCCACACGCAATATCGTCGAAAATATTATTGGAGTGCTTAAACAGTGCTTTTGGTGCCTGGACCACTCAGGAGGCGAGGTACAATAGCACCCTGAGCAGGTAGCTCAATTCGTGGTGGTTTGCTGCATGCTGCACAACTTTGCTATCAGGAGGGGACAAGAATTGTCAGAAGGGACTGCCGGTCCACCTCAGGAGAGAGAGGAAGAGGAGGACGAGGAGGTGGACACTGACCTCGGGCCAGACAATCAGGCTGACGATGAAACCATGCCCCCGCCCCCGCCTAGGCCACAGGAAAGGGCCCGTTGTGGCTACATAACTGCAAGACTCTTACGTCAGCAGCTCATAAATGAGCGCTTTGCTTGAAATAACGTTGGTGGTATTTACAAAGCTGCAAGACTGCTGTGTCTGCAGCTCATACATGAATGGTGTGCATTACCTTGGTGACAGTTAAAGTTTAAGTTGATTCAAGTGACGTTGAATTATCCCCTTTCATGTTAAGGAATCACCAGTGTAATGGTGCAACTATCTGAGACAATGCGCAACAAGGTTATGTGAAGTAAAAAACATTTAATGAGAACATTTGTGTAAAATCATAATTATAACTGTAAAAAACACCCCACCCCACCGCACAACAAATTTATAACATTTATATAATTCATTAAATGTTAAACATTTCCAACAACACTTCATAAACATAGAACACGAATGTAAAAAAAAAAGGTACCCCCCTTCCTGCAAACATCCCAACAAAATAGCAATAACAACATAAAAATACTGTGACCAAGACAACAGCTGGAGCCATGCACCTCACTTTCCTTTCCCACCCCTCCACCTCTACCCCTTCCCCTCCTGACTCCAAGCCACCTGGCCGAGGAGCTCCTCAGGCGCTGCTTCATTGCAGTGGGGGGGGGGGGGTGGCGGTGGATGATGGCATAACTGCTGGAGAGGACGGTCCCAAGATGAGAACGTGCTCCGAGCCAGAAAAACGATCTTCCTCTTGGCTCTCGTGTGTCGTTGGCAAAGAGGATGCGGCACCACTGGGAGGTCTCTGCCACCAGTGTTCCTGGCTATCACCTCCAGGGCCTCCGCCATCCGTGGCATGTAGTCGCTTATGGTGGCGGACATGCTGTCCAGCTGTTGGGATATGCCCCCCATGTCTGGAGGATCTGCTGACCTATGTCAACACTCCTCCTGGACAAGTGTACCATGTCCCCGCTCAGATCTGCCACTCGTCAAGCAGGCCTGCTGCGTCGAACCAACCTCCGTGTGGTCGGCGCCATCCTGGAGACACCTCGGGTGCCCTGCGGCAAGGTATTTGGGCCCGGTACCTCCACATTGGAGGAGGGAATGGTCGCAGAAGCACTAGATGTCATGGGTGTCAACTGCATTATGGAGCTTGGCGATGCAGGCTCCTTGAAGTCTGCACTTTTATCCGTGGAGAAGGAACCCTGCAGCTCCATGGGCGAGAATCGGGGCCCCTCAGCACCAGATGCACGATCGTCCAGCGAGTCCGGACCCACACTCCCACCTTCTGGGATCAGTGTTATTGCATGTGGCCGCGCTGCTGGCTGAGCTACAAAACATAAATGAGGTTATTGGAGGAGAAGGGGGTGCTAGGGTCACAAGGTGATTCCAACGCTACACACAACATATGCATGACAAAAACACCACCGCTATCAAAATCATCACAGACATCATATTTCATAACCATCACTAAATTCTGCATTGCAATGATTCTCATGAGGCCATCATTATTTAGAGAACACTTTTATCAATCATCTATCATATATTATTGGTCGGATATGAGTGGGTGTGTCATCTATTGACTTTACATCACGCAACGGTGTATACTTTACTCACGTGGCATCACATCAGGTTCTGCAGCTGCATGCGTGGCTGACCGGGGGTGGCTCCCCACTAGTGCCAGCACCCGCTCCTCGATGTTGGTGAGCTCGCTGATGATACCCGTTCGCCTCTGCTCGACCCTATTCTTCGAAAGCTTCTTCTGTCAAAGGTAACACCAGCACGACATGGCATGAGATCATTGCATGAGATCATTGCTCGGTACTGTCACAGAGACTGATACAACACATAACCGACACCGTAAATACAGGCTTTGAGTAAAACATAAGTGCAAGACATCTCATCTGATTTTAATCAATCATTACACTTACAATTCAAATTATATGAATATATAAGTACATGTAAATAAATGTAATACTTACTCTGGCAGATCCGATAAGGTCATTCCAGCAGTTGCGGCACTGGTTGTCGTCACATAACTCATTGGTCACCGACGAGACTACCTCGGCTATGTCGGCCCATTATGTTCTGGTAGACCTTTGGGGTGGGCTTCCCACGCCTACCCTGGGTCAATTGACCCCAGCGTGACCCACATCCTGCAAGAGGGAGGCATTTGCCTCATTAGAGAATTTCCTTGCTCGTTTGTGTCCTCCCAATTGTTCCTTTCCCACCTCACTGCTTTCGCCAGTGTCCTCAGTCTCCACAGTGTGCTGTGTCACCTCCTCCATCCCTTCCATTTTAAATTGTTTTTTTTCGTCAAAAACTCCATGGGAACAACGTTCTTTGTGCTCAAGAGTCTTTTTGCTGCTGGTAAAATCTCCCTCCTACCTCCCACAACAGCCAAACAACCACACAACACACCCACACATGCTTTTGGTTCCTCTCTGCTCCCTCTCTCTCTCCTCTTCTGCGCATGTATTGATGACCCCTGACCTCCTGAAATGCGGGAAATGACCATTGCCATAGCGTTGCTATGGACGCCAAAACTTTACGGCAGAAGGTCAAAAAACTTAACGCCAATGTCCATTTCAGATCGCTCGCAGTAACGGCCATTTTATAAAATGGAAAGTTGGGGTTTTGAAAATGGGCGATAATCCGGCAATCTCAAAACCTATATTTACCGCCAACGCTGGAAATAACGCCCATTTTTGGGCGATCTGCACAAAAGTGGAAAGCCTAGCCCGATAACTTTCAGCAAGTTCCAGGGGCTCAGGACTGTGGTGCTGTTCTAACTTGGTTAGAATCTCCATCAGTGGCATGTCCTTTAATTTGTGAGGGACAAGCAAATGTTTCAGGTTCCATACATGTCGGGGCCTCCTTCAGTCATGAAAACAGCCTATTTCTTTTCTAAAACCACCTGGTTACGGTTTACGTAAACGAAGACTTCGACGATACTCTTCATAAGAATATGAGAACATAAGAAATAGGAGCAGGAGTAGCCCATTTGGCACCTCGAGCCTGCTCAGCCATTCAATAAAATCATGACTGATCTGATCTTGGCTTCAACTCCACTTCCCTGCCCGCTCCCCATAACCCTTGACTCCCTGATAGTTCAAAAATCTGTCTATCACCACCTAAAATATAGTCAATGACTCAGCCTCCACAGCTCTCTGGGGTAGAGAATTCCAAAGATTCACGACCCTCTGAGAGAAGAAATTCCTCCTCATTTCCGTTTTAAATGGGCGACCCCTTATTCTGAAACTATACCCCCTAGTTCTAGATACCCCCATGAGGGGAAACATCCACTCTGCATCTACCCTGTCAAGCACCTACATATTCTTATACGTTTCAATAAGATCACCTCTCATTCTTCTAAACTCCAATGAGTATAGGCCCAACCTGCTCAACCTTTCTTCATAAGACAACTCCAGCTCAGGAATCAACCTCATGAACGTTCTCCAAACTGCCTCCAATGCATGTATATCCACCCTTAACTAAAGAGACCAAAACTGTATGCAGCATTCCAGCTGTGGTCTCACCAACGCCCTGTAAAGTTATAGCTCGACTTCTCTACTTTTATATTCCATCCCTCTTGAAATAAAGTCCAACATTCCATTTGCCTTCCTGATTACTTGCTGTATCTGCGTGCTAACTTTTTGTGTTTCATTTACAAGGACCCCCAGATCCCTCAGTACTGCAGCATTTTGTCATTTCTCCCCATTTAAATTATAATTTGCTTTTTTATTTTTCCTACCAACATTTTCCCACATTATACTCCATCTGCCAAATCTTTGTCCACTCATTTAGCCTGTCTATATCCCTTTGCAGATTCTTTGGGTCCTCCTCACAACTTGCTTTCCCACCTATCTTTGTATCATGAGCAAATTTGGTGACATTGCACTCGATCCCTTCATTCAAGTCATTAATATAGATTGTAGATAGTTGAGGCCCCAGCACTGATCCCTGTGGTACCCCACTTGTTACAGTTTGCCAACCTGAAAATGACCCATTTATCCCAAATCTTTGTTTTCTGTTAGTTAGCCAATCCTCTATCCATAATATTACCCCCAACCCTGTGAGCTCTTATCTTGTGCAGTAACCTTTTATGTGGCACCTTATCAAATGCCTTCTGGAAATCCAAATACATGACATCCACTGGTTTCCCCTTATCCACCCTGCTCGTTACATCCTCAAAGAACTGCAGGAAATTTGTCAAATGTGATTTCCCTTTAATAAAACAATGCTGACTCTGCTTGACTGCATTATGATTTTCTAAATGTCCTGCTACTACTTCCTTAATAATGGACTCCTGCATTTTCCCAATGATGGTCCATAGTTTCCTGCTTTCTGTCTCCCTCTGTTCTTAAATAGGGGTGTTATATTTGCAGTTTTTCAATCCGCTGGGACCTCTCCAGAATCCAAGGAATTTTGATAGATTACAACCAATGCATCCACTATCTCTGCAGCCACTTCTTTTGAAGGGCATCATGTCCAGGGGAGTTGTCCACCTTTAGTCCCATTAGTTTGCCTAGTACTCTTTCTCTAGTGAGTTTTTAAGTTCCCATTCCCAATAGCCCCTTGATTATCAATTATTGGGATGCATTTAGTGTCTTCTACCGTGAAGATCGATACAAAATATTTGTTCAAAGTCTCTGCCATTTCCCTGTTTCCCATTATTAATTCCCCAGTCTCATCCTCTAAAGGACCAATGTTGACTTTAGCTAATCTCTTCCTTTTTATATATCTGTAAAAGCTCTTACTGTCTGTTTTTATATTTCTTGCTGGTTTATTCTCACACATTATCTTCTCTCTTTATCATTTTTTTTAGTCGTCCTTTGCTGGATTCTAAAAATGTCCAAATCCTGTGGCCTTCCACTATTCTTTGCAACATTGTATGCCTTTGTTTTCAATTTGATACCATCCTTTACTTCCTTAGTTAGCCACGGGTGGTTCATCCTTCTCTCAGAGTCTTTGCTGAGAGTTATGAAATATCCCCTTAAATGTTTGCCACTGTTTATCTATCATCTTACCCTTCAATCTCTTTTCCCAGTCTATTTTAGCCAACTCTGCCTTCATACCTTTGTAATTGCCTTTATTTAAGTTCAGGACATTGGTTTGAGACCTAGCTTTCTCACCCTCAAACTGAATTTGAAATTCTACCATGCTGTGATCACTCTTCCCAAGAGGATCCTTTACTATGAAATCATTAATTAATCCAGACTCATTACACATTACCAGATCTGAAATAGTCTGATCCTTGGTTGGTTCCACAACATAATGCTCTAAGAAGCCATCCCAAATACACTCTATGAACTTTGCCAATTTGATTTGCCCAATCAATATGAAGCTTAAAATCACTCATGATTATTGCCATACCTTTAAGAACATAAGAAATAGGAACAGGAGTAGGCCGTTTGGCCCCTCGAGCCTGCACCGCCACTTAATAAGATCATGGCTGATCTGATCATGGACTCAGCTCCACTTCCCTGTTCATTCCTCATAGCCGTTTATTCCCTTATCGCTCAAAAATCTGTTTATCTCCGCCTTAAGTATATTCAATGACCCAGCCTCCACAGCTCTCTGGGTTAGAGAATTCCACAGATATACAACCCTCTGAGAGAAGAAATTCCTCATCTCAGTTTTAAATGGGTGGCTCCTTATTCTGAGACGACAAGGCTCCATTATTTCTTGATTTATACTCTGTCCTACAATGTGGCTACTGTTAGGGGGCCTATAGACTACTTCCACCAGTGACTTCTTTGCTTTATGATTTCTTATCTCCACCCAAACTGATTCAACATCTCGATCTTGTGAATCAATATCTAATCCAGAGATTGTTACCTTTGTGGTTCTGCTTTTTAATTTAGCCCCTAGCTGCTTATACTCCCTTTTTTGTCCTACTTATGTCATTGGTACCTACATGGACCATGACAACTGGATCTTTCGCCTCCCACTCCAAGTTGCTATCCAGCCCAGAGGAGATATCCTTAACCCTGGCACCATGCAACACAGGCAACACAGCCTTCAAGACTCACGCTCTCGGCTGCAGAGAACAGTATCCAACCCCCCTAATTATACTGTCCCCTATCACTACCACATTTCTTTTTACTCCCCCAACTTGAATGGCCTCCTCTACCACAGTGCTATGGTCAGTTTGCTCATCCTCCCTGCAGTCCCTGTTCTCATCCACACAGGGAGCAAGAACCTTGTATCTTTTGGACAATTGCAAGGGCTGAGGCTCCTCAATCACTGCATCCTGGGTCCCCATACCTGCCTCACTCATAGTCAAACTCTCCTGTCCTTGGCCACTGACCAAATTTAAATTAATTAACCTAAGGATTCACGGTGAAAAATATTTGCAGGTGCTCCACATAGGCTCTCGGTCGCGATGGAACTCCTAAGCGCCCTATTATTCCCACGGCATGACCATCTGGACTCTGGCAATATCAACTTTTCAGCTAAGTGTGCTTGAAATTTACCTTGGATTTTTAGCTGTTCTGCAAAACAAAGAACCTCTCAAAGTCTCTCTGTCGGTTGGCAGGATTATCCATCAACAAAAATATCAGCTAGGGAATCCAAAAAACCAATCCTCATCGCCAATCTGTGCTACCTTTACACATAGCTACACAAGCACACATACTACAAGATGGCTCCTTTCAGAACTCCGAACATGACCTTGCCACGTTACCTTTTATTGTTATTACATCAGTAGTTGTTATTACACCAGTAGTCCACTAGGTGGAGCTCTATTACAACAGACAATTGGGGAATGGTGAAATTATTGGCACTGGAGGACTGACATATAGGTTGTGGAAATGCTGTGGATAGGGGCACTAAAGGAGAACTGGCTTGTGGGAACACTGAAGCAGAGTACAGAGCTTTGAGGGGGAACATGAGTACTCGAGGCTCCTGGGGGTCTGGAAGCTCTGAGAGGAGGCAGCTGAGTGAGGGAGAGTCAGCTGCAATGCTAAGAAGCAGAAGTATCTGGCAGCAGCCAAGAGACCGCAAAAATATTTTTAAGCCTGAGGTGCTAGAGGAGGACGAGTACAATTAAGTTATGGTCACCAAATCCCTATGAAGGGGCCAGGGTGAACATACTTAATTTCTTCATCTATAGCTCGCTCAAGCAACATGTCTGGCACCTAAAACTAATCGGTTAATTTTTGACAGACAGAAGTGGTACAGAGGCAAGAGTGGGAATGAAAAAAGTAGGAGAAGAGGCAGGACAATGGGAGGAGATATATATCCATACAGGTGAAGAAAGGAGAAAAGTGAAGGAGTAGAAAGAGGAGAGACCTTTTTGACAGATGTAACACCACCAATATTCTGAACTGTAGAGTATTTGAGAGGTTGAAAGTTTTTGGTGGGACCCAGCCTGAATAAAACTTGCTAACATCCGAATCAGAGCTTTTTTTCAAATTTTTTGTCAAGACAACAATTAGCTTGAGCGAAGATATACTGGTGAGGTATTATAGAAACATAGAAACATAGAAAATAGGTGCAGGAGTAGGCCATTCGGCCCTTCTAGCCTGCACCGCCATTCAATGAGTTCATGGCTGAACATTCAACTTCAGTACCCCATTCCTGCTTTCTCGCCATACCCCTTGATCCCCCTAGTAGTAAGGACCTCATCTAACTCCTTTTTGAATATATTTAGTGAATTGGCCTCAACAACTTTCTGTGGTAGAGAATTCTACAGGTTCACCACTCTCTGGGTGAACAAGTTCCTCCGCATCTCGGTCCTAAATGGCTTACCCCTTATCCTTAGACTGTGACCTCTGGTTCTGGACTTCCCCAACATTGGGAACATTCTTCCTGCATCTAACCTGTCTAACCCCGTCAGAATTTTAAATGTTTCTTTGAGGTCCCCTCTCATTCTTCTGAACTCCAGTGAATACAAGCCCAGTTGATCCAGTCTTTCTTGATAGGTCAGTCCCGCCATCCCGGGAATCAGTCTGGTGAACCTTCGCTGCACTCCCTCAATAGCAAGAATGTCCTTCCTCAGGTTAGGAGACCAAAACTGTACACAATACTCCAGGTGTGGCCTCACCAATGCCCTGTACAACTGTAGCAACACCTCCCTGCCCCTGTACTCAAATCCCCTTGCTATGAAGGCCAACATGCCATTTGCTTTCTTAACCGCCTGCTGCACCTGCATGCCAACCTTCAATGACTGATGTACCATGACACCCAGGTCTCATTGCACTTCCCCTTTTCCTAATCTGTCACCATTCAGATAATAGTCTGTCTCTCTGTTTTTACCACCAAAGTGGTAATTGTACTCGTCCTCCTCTATGTGTGTGGTGTATGTGTGTGTAAACCTCTCTACAGTACAACACTGACTACACTTTAAAAAAAACTTTGTTGGCTGAAAAAGCAATTTGCGACATCCTGAGGTCACTAATACCGCTATATAAATGCAAATTTAGCTTTCTTCCTGGTGTCCCTACCATTACTTGGTAGATGGTCAAGTCTATGCACTGATTACATAGATTCAGTGATGTTTAGAACTGTACACATGACTCAGAATTGCCTTTATGAAGCTGCCAAAGTACACACTGCCCTCTACTGCTAACTGCTGCATTATTTTAGTTAAAAGCCAATAATTAAACTCAAATTTCTCCTGATTAAAAGAACAGTGAAAGTCACTCAAACATCTCCACATTTAAATTATAAAGAAACTGCTGGAATCTGGCCAATCTATACCGAGATACATCCAAGTCCCATTCACTCTGCTTTCAAGTAATATAATTTACAAAATGTTTTCCACTATTTTCTCTTTCTTTCTTTCTATTTTATGCCTCTCTTTTGCTCTGTTTATTTCGTTATCAGTTTATTTGTCCATTTACTTGTCCTTTTCTGTTTATAACTTTTTGTGTCACATATGTGAACTAAATATTGATGGTTTGTTTGTGGTAGTTTATTTCTGAAACATGGGCCAAAACTTGCTGGAAAAATAACGGTCTGTTAATAGTGCAAGCCGTTATTAATGCGCAGATTGGCAGCAAATTTAGGGATTATGGGCCCAAGTTTCGGGTGGATTTGCTCCTAGTTTTTTGGAGCAACTAGTTTAGTTTGGAGTATGTTAGAAATTGCAATTCTCGGATATTAGTTTGCTCCAGTTCTAGTGAGTTAGTTTAGGTTGGCTTTAGCTAAGGTACTTTTTTTTTAAAAGGGGGTGTGTCCAGCCACTCAGGCCTGTTTTGCAAGTTTCGGCAGTGAAAACTTACTACAAACTAACTTAGGATGGAGTAAGTATCCACTTTTGTAAGTTCTGAAAAACCTTACCTAGAGTTAAGTTTAGTGCAGGCACAGTCAGAGACGGCGGGTGGGAAGCATTAAACACAAAGGACACATCAACATCACAACAGAGGGGGGTAAGGGGAGTTAGAGGATTTTCCATAAACACCTTCACAACAACATTAAAGAAGCAAAGTACATTTAAAGCACCAAGCACTAAACGAAGCACAAAAAGTAATAAGCAATTAATTAATAAAAAATAGACGTAACCCTGCACCTAAAGCACCAAGACCAAAGTAATAAATAATCAATCAATAAAAAATAGAAGTCCGACTTTTATGTGAAGGGAAGGTGTCTCGGTCAGTGTCTCTCTGTATCTGACAGTGAGGGGTGCGGGTGCGAGTGTGTGTGTGTGTGTGTGTGTGTGTGTGGGAGTGGGAGTGGGAGTGGGGGGGGGTGTGTGTGGGAAGGGTGGGGTGTGTGTGTGTGGGGTGTGTGTGTGTGTGTGTGTGGGAGTGGGGGGGGTGTATGTGGGAAGGGTGGGGTGTGTGTGTGTGTGTGTGTGTGTGTGGGAGTGGGGGGGGTGTATGTGGGAAGGGTGGGGTGTGTGTGTGTGTGTGGGGGGGGGTGGGAGGGGGTGTGTGTGTGTGGGGTGTGTGGGGTGTGTGTGTGTGTGGGGGGGTGGGGTGGGAGGGGGTGTGAGCGTGTGGGGGGTGGGGGGTGGGGGTGTGTGTGTGTGGGGGAGAGGTTGCAAGGAGGCACCCCTGCTCTCTCCTCCGGCCCTTCGATCATTGAGTGTCCCCCAACCCACGCTCCTCCATCCCTGTTGCCATGCTCCCCCCTCCATCCCGGTATCCACGTCCACGCACCCCCCACCCCCTCCCAGTATCCACGTCCCCCCCCCTCCCCTCCCAGTATCCACGTTCCCCCCCCTCCCCTCCCAGTATCCACGTCCCCCCCCCTCCCCTCCCAGTATCCACGTCCCCCCCCCTCCCCTCCCAGTATCCACGTCCCCCCCCTCCCCTCCCGGTATCCACGTCCCCCCCCTCCCCTCCCGGTATCCACGTCCCCCCCCCTCCCCTCCCAGTATCCACGTCCCCCCCCTCCCCTCCCAGTATCCACGTCCCCCCCCTCCCCTCCCAGTATCCACGTCCCCCCCCCTCCCCTCCCAGTATCCACGTCCCCCCCCTCCCCTCCCAGTATCCACGTCCCCCCCCTCCCCTCCCAGTATCCACGTCCCCCCCCTCCCCTCCCAGTATCCACGTCCCCCCCCTCCCCTCCCAGTATCCACGTCCCACCCCTCCCCTCCCAGTATCCACGTCCCCCCCCTCCACTCCCAGTATCCACGTCCCCCCCCTCCCCTCCCAGTATCCACGTCCCCCCCCTCCACTCCCAGTATCCACGTCCCCCCCCTCCCCTCCCGGTATCCACGTTCCCCCCCACCTCCCGGTATCCACGTCCCCCCCCTCCCTCCCCTCCCAGTATCCACGTCCCCCCCCTCCCTCCCCTCCCAGTATCCACGCTCCCCCCCACCTCCCAGTATCCACGTTCCCCCCTCCCTCCCCTCCCAGTATCCACGTCCCCCCCCTCCCTCCCCTCCCAGTATCCACGCTCCCCCCCACCTCCCAGTATCCACGTCCCCCCCCTCCCTCCCCTCCCAGTATCCACGCTCCCCCCCACCTCCCAGTATCCACGTTCCCCCCTCCCTCCCCTCCCGGTATCCACGTTCCCCCCTCCCTCCCGGTATCCACGTCCCCCCCCTCCCTCCCCTCCCAGTATCCACGTTCCCCCCTCCCTCCCCTCCCGGTATCCACGTTCCCCCCTCCCTCCCCTCCCAGTATCCACGTTCCCCCCTCCCTCCCCTCCCAGTATCCACGTTCCCCCCTCCCTCCCCTCCCAGTATCCACGTCCCCCCCCTCCCCTCCCGGTATCCACGTTCCCCCCCTCCCTCCCCTCCCAGTATCCACGTCCCCCCCCTCCCCTCCCGGTATCCACGTTCCCCCCCCTCCCCTCCCAGTATCCACGTTCCCCCCTCCCTCCCCTCCCAGTATCCACGTTCCCCCCCCTCCCCTCCCAGTATCCACGTTCCCCCCCCCCCCTCCCCTCCCGGTATCCACGTTCCCCCCCCTCCCTCCCCTCCCAGTATCCACGTCCCCCCCCTCCCCTCCCGGTATCCACGTTCCCCCCCCTCCCCTCCCAGTATCCACGTTCCCCCCTCCCTCCCCTCCCAGTATCCACGTTCCCCCCCCTCCCCTCCCAGTATCCACGTTCCCCCCTCCCTCCCCTCCCAGTATCCACGTTCCCCCCTCCCTCCCCTCCCAGTATCCACGTCCCCCCCCTCCCCTCCCGGTATCCACGTTCCCCCCCCTCCCTCCCCTCCCAGTATCCACGTCCCCCCCCTCCCCTCCCGGTATCCACGTTCCCCCCCCTCCCCTCCCGGTATCCACGTTCCCCCCCCTCCCCTCCCAGTATCCACGTTCCCCCCTCCCTCCCCTCCCAGTATCCACGTTCCCCCCTCCCTCCCCTCCCAGTATCCACGTTCCCCCCTCCCCTCCCGGTATCCACGTCCCCCCCCCTCCCCTCCCAGTATCCACGTTCCCCCCTCCCTCCCCTCCCAGTATCCACGTTCCCCCCTCCCTCCCCTCCCGGTATCCACGTTCCCCCCTCCCTCCCCTCCCAGTATCCACGTCCCCCCCCTCCCCTCCCAGTATCCACGTCCCCCCCCTCCCCTCCCGGTATCCACGTTCCCCCCCTCCCCTCCCGGTATCCACGTCCCCCCCCTCCCCTCCCGGTATCCACGTTCCCCCCTCCCTCCCCTCCCGGTATCCACGCTCTCCCCCACTCCCGGTATCCACGCTCTCCCCCACTCCCAGTATCCACGCTCTCCCCCACTCCCGGTATCCACGCTCTCCCCCACTCCCGGTATCCACGCTCTCCCCCACTCCCAGTATCCACGCTCTCCCCCACTCCCGGTATGCACGCTCTCCCCCACTCCCGGTATCCACGCTCTCCCCCACTCCCAGTATCCACGCTCTCCCCCACTCCCGGTATGCACGCTCTCCCCCACTCCCGGTATCCACGCTCTCCCCCACTCCCGGTATCCACGCTCTCCCCCACTCCCAGTATCCACGCTCTCCCCCACTCCCGGTATGCACGCTCTCCCCCACTCCCGGTATGCACGCTCTCCCCCACTCCCGGTATGCACGCTCTCCCCCACTCCCAGTATCCACGCTCTCCCCCACTCCCGGTATGCACGCTCTCCCCCACTCCCGGTATCCACGCTCTCCCCCACTCCCGGTATCCACGCTCTCCCCCACTCCCAGTATCCACGCTCTCCCCCACTCCCAGTATCCACGCTCTCCCCCACTCCCGGTATGCACGCTCTCCCCCACTCCCGGTATGCACGCTCTCCCCCACTCCCGGTATCCACGCTCTCCCCCACTCCCGGTATCCACGCTCTCCCCCACTCCCGGTATCCACGCTCTCCCCCACTCCCAGTATCCACGCTCTCCCCCACTCCCGGTATCCACGCTCTCCCCCACTCCCGGTATGCACGCTCTCCCTCCCGGTATCCACGCTCTCCCCCACTCCCGGTATCCACGCTCTCCCCCACTCCCGGTATCCACGCTCTCCCCCACTCCCGGTATCCACGCTCTCCCCCACTCCCGGTATGCACGCTCTCCCCCACTCCCGGTATCCACGCTCTCCCTCCCGGTATCCACGCTCTCCCCCACTCCCGGTATCCACGCTCTCCCTCCCGGTATCCACGCTCTCCCCCACTCCTGGTATCCACGCTCTCCCCCACTCCCGGTATGCACGCTCTCCCCCACTCCCGGTATCCACGCTCTCCCTCCCGGTATCCACGCTCTCCCCCACTCCCGGTATCCACGCTCTCCCCCACTCCCGGTATGCACGCTCTCCCTCCCGGTATCCACGCTCTCCATGCTCTCCCGAGCCATTGCACAGGCACACATGCTCCAGCGCGCCTGCACAATGCTGCCGGCTCTGAGAAGAAGGCATGATCCCTAGCCCTGCCCCCCTGCAGGCAGTCTCCTCCCCAGGGAGACTACGCTGAGCCACGCCACTCCACGCCATGGTCCAGGAGGACCAGAGAATTGCTGCAGAATATTCCGGCGCACCTTCGAGCCCAGGCAGGTCACGTAAGTCTCGGAGGTGCGGCGTTTTCACCAGATGCCGAAACTTCGGCCCTAAGAGATAGGCCAAGAGTTGCAAATCTCCAGAACTTGCTGATGGGTTTATGCAGCTTCACTGTTTGCTTCCCACAAACGACATCTCGCCCTTAGCCTCCCCCATTATTTTTTAAGAACTTGCCGTATTTGCATATTAATTGCTCATTAAACTCGCTGTAAAAAATTAGAACTGGTAATTAAAAGCCTTTTAAAGACATGATAATTGTTAATGCAATGCCAATCAATCTCTCCAGCCCAGAAAGGGAACTATTTAAACTGTTGCGTCTCATTCCTGCATGCAGTAAACTGTCAGAGATTTTTAAAATTTTAAATGTAATTTTTTTCTTACTTTTGCATTGTCTCTTTTTTCTCTCTCTCTTAATCCAATCTTTCTTTCCCTCTTTATTTCTCTTTCTGTACCTGGTTCAACTTGCATATACCCTATTTCCTTATCTGTTGTTCCTCTGTTTCTTTCTCAACCATTAAATCTCATTGGTTAAAGAGATAGACTGTTGGTCTCGCCAAGGGGGATAGAGTATAAAAGCAGAGAAGTCCTGCTACAACTGGACAGGGTATCGGTGAGGCCACACCGAGAGTACTGCATACAGTTTGGTCTCTGTATTTAAGGAAGAATATACTTGCATTGGAGGCTGTTCAGAGAAAGTTCACTAGATTGATTCCGGAGATGAGGGGGTTGACTTATGAAGATAGGTTGAGTAGATTGGGCCTATGTACATTGGAGTTCAGAAGAATGAGTGGTGATCTTATCGAAACATATAAGATAATAAAAGGGCTCGACAAGGTGGATGCAGAGAGGATATTTCCACTCATAGAGGAAACTAAAACTAGGGGACATAGGGCTCCATTTTCCCTGTTCATTTGCGGCAGTTTTTTGGCGCTTGACGTTTTTTTGGGCATTTTTTTTTCAAAGTTTCCCCCTGCGATCTGCGCCAGTGTAACTGACTTGGTTACGATTTTTCTAAGCCAGTTTGTTTTTTAACTTCATGAGGGCGTTCCCTCTTGTCCGCGCCGGCTTTTTCAATTGTTCACAGTTTGCCCAACATTTTTTCTCTTAGTTCGGCGTATCTGGCCACTCCTGAAAAACCTTCTGGTGAGTGAAGAAAACCAGTGCACATTCACAAATCAGCACTGAAAGACACCATTGTTTTTAAATCGAAGATTTTGCAGGGAGTCAAGAACACTGTCAAAATCAATAATAAAGTTCAACTTTTTTTTTAACCTGTCAACATAGAAGTGTAAATTTGTTGGATTTCAGAAGTTCTCTTGTTATTTTATTCACTCACACACCACCACCGAATGTCTTGAAGCCAGGCTGGAGGGTCGTAGCTTTGGCCAGCAGAATCGGCCCCACGCCCGGACACAGAGCTCGGCTACAAAACAAGCCATAGGCAGGGGGGGGCGGGGTGGCGAGCAGAGAGTGAGTGAGGTGCCGATTGGAAAGCTTGGAGCCCGGGGAGTGATGTGCCATCTGCACTGAAGACTGCAATGAGTGGGGGGGGGGGGGCGGAGGGGGGAGAGAGAGAAGGAGAAGAAGTCACAAGACTCCAATTAGTTAAGGAGGGGGGGAAAGAGAGGAGAAGTCACAAGACCTTTGGGTGTGGTCCATCCACACAGACCTTGGGGAGAGAGAAAACTGTAAACCTGTCCTGTCTGCTTTCCTGCCATTTTGAGCTTCTTTCAAAGGTATAGGGGCAATACTGACAATGCCATACCTTGTGCAAGCCTTCTGCATCATGGTGCTATGTAGGAGACAATTGATTCGACTTCATTGCATCAGGAACTTCAGAGCCCATAGGGTGCTGGGCAGGAGGCACCCACCTCGGGGATATCGAGACTGGGGTTCGTACATCCACCTGAGTGATGCAGACTGTGTCAGAAGGCTGCGTTTTCACAAAGAAGTTGTAAGTGAGATCTGTGAGTTGGTCAAATCAGACCTGCAACCGAGAAGCATCAGGAGGACTGCTTTGTCAGTTGAAGTGAAGAGTGCAGCTGCACTTTCATTCTATGCCTCCAGATTGTTTCAAGCTACAACTGGGGATGTGTACGTCATAGAAACATAGAAACATAGAAAATAGGTGCAGGAGTAGGTCATTCGGCCCTTCGAGCCTGCATCACCATTCAATAAGACCATGACTGATCATTCCCTCAGTACCCCTTTCCTGTTTTCTCTCCATACCCCTTGATCCCTTTAGACGTAAGCGCCATATATAACTCCCTCTTGAATATATCCAATGAACTGGCATCAACAACTCTCTGCGGTAGAGAATTCCACAGGTTAACAACTCTCTGAGTGAAGATGTTTCTCCTCATCTCAGTCCTAAATGACCTACCCCTTATCCTAAGACTGTGACCTCTGGTTCTGGACTTCCCCATCATCGGAAACATTCTTCCTGCACCTAACCTGTCCAGTCCCATCAGAATCTTCTAAATTTCTATGAGATCCCCTCTCATCATTCTAAACTCCAGTGTATAAAGGCCCAGTTGATCCAGTCTCTCCTCATATGTCAGTCCCGCCATCCCGGGAATCAGTCTGGTGAACCTTCGTTGCACTCCCTCAATAGCAAGAACGTCCTTCCTCAGATTAGGAGACCAAAACTGTACACAATATTCAAGGTATGGCATCACCAAGGCGCTGTACAACTGCAGTAAGACCTCCCTGCTCCTATCTCAAATCCCCTAGCTATGAAGGCCAACATACCATTTGCCTTCTTCACCGCCTGTTGTACCTGCATGCCAACTTTCAATGACTGATGAACCATGACACCCAGGTCTCGTTGCACCTCCCCTTTTCCTAATCTGCAGCCATTCAGATAATATTCTGTCTTCATGTTTTTGCCACCAAAGTGGATAACCTCACATTTATCCACATTATACTGCATCTGCAATGCATTTCCCCACTCACCTAACCTGTCCAAGTCACCCTGCAGCCTCTTAGCATCCCCCTCACAGCTCACACCGCCACCCAGTTTAGTGTCATCTGCAAATTTGGATTTCACTCAATTCCTTCATCTAAATCATTAATGTATATTGTAAAGAGCTGGAGTCCCAGCACTGAGTTCTGCGGCACTCCACGAGTCACTGCCTGTCATTCTGAAAAGGACCCATTTATCCCGACTCTCTGCTTCCTGTCTGCCAACCAGTTCTCTATCCACGTCAGTACATTACCACCAATACGATGTGCTTTGATTTTGCACACCAATCTGTTGTGTGGGTATTGTCAAAAGCCTTTTGAAAGTCCAAATACACCACATCCACTGGTTCTCCCTTATCCACACTACTAGTTACATCCTCAAAAAATTCAAGAAGATTTATCAAGCATGATTTCCCTTTCATAAATCCATGCTGACTTGGACCGATCCTGTCACTGCTTTCCAAATGCGTTGCTATTTCATCTTTAATAATTGATTCCAACATTTTCCCCACTACTGATGTCAGGCTAACCAATCTGTAATTATCCATTTTCTCTCTCCCTCCTTTTTTAAACAGTGGTTTTACATTAGCTACCCTCCAGTCCATAGGAACTGATCCACAATCAATAGACTGTTGGAAAATGATCACCAATGCATCCACTATTTCTAGGGCCACTGCCTTAAATACTCTGGGATGCAGACTATCAGGCCCGGGGATTTATCGGTCTTCAATCTCACCAATTTCCCGAGCACAATTTCGCGCTTTATAAGGATAGCCTTCAGTTCCTTCTTCTCAATAGACTCTCGGTCCCCAAGTATGTCCGGAAGGTTATTTGTGTCTTCCTTCGTGAAAACAGAACCAAAGTATTTGTTTAACTGGTCCGCCATTTCTTTGTTCCCTATTATAAATTCACCTGAATCTGACTGCAAGGGACCTACGTTTGTTTTCCCTAATCATTTTCTCTTCACATATCTATAGAAGCTTTTACAGTCAGTTTTTATGTTCCCTGCAAGCTTCCTCTCATACTCTATTTTCCCCCTCCGAATTAAACCCTTTGTCCTCCTCTGCTGAATTACAAAATTCTCCCAATCCTCAGGTTTACTGCTTTTTCTGGCTAATTTATAAGGCTCTTCCTTGGATTTAACACTATCCTTAATTTCCCTTGTTAGCCACAGTTGAGCCACTTGACCCATTTTATTATTACTCCAGACAGGGATGTACAATTGTTGAAGTTCATCGATATCTTTAAATGTTTGCCATTGCCGAGCCACTCGCCATTCTATTCTAGCCAATTCATGTCTCATACCATCGATGTTACCTTTCCTTAAGTTCACGACCCTAGTCTCTGAATTAACTGTGTCACTCTCCATCTTAATAAAGAATTCTACCATATTATGGTCACTCTTCCCCAAGGAGCCTCGCACAACAAGATTGTTAATTAATCCTTTCTCATTACACATCACCCGGTCTAGGATGGTCAGCCCTCCAGTTGGTTCCTCGACATATTGGTCAAGAAAACCATCCCTAATACACTCCAGGAAATCCTCCTCCACCGCATTGGTTAGCCCAGTCAATATGTAGATTAAAGTCACCCATGATAACTGCTGTACCTTTATTGCATGCATCCCTAATTTCTTGTTTGATGCTGTCTCCATGCTCATTACGACTGTTTGGTGGTCTGTACACAACTCCCACTAGCGTTTTCTGCCCTTTGGTATTCTGCAGCTCCACCCACACAGATTCCACATCATCCAAGCTAATGTACTTCCTTACTATTGCATTAATTTCCTCTTTAGCCAACCACACCACCCCACCTCCTATTCCTTTCTGTCTGTCCTTCCTAAACGTTGAAAACCCCTGGATGTTGAGTTCCCAGTCTTGGTCACCCTGGAGCCATGTCTCCGTGATGCCAATTACATCAGATCCATTAGCTGCTATCTGCACAGTTAATTCGTCCACCTTATTACGAATACTCCTCGCATTGAGGCACAGAGCCTTCAGGCTTGTCTTTTTAACACCCCTTTAGGATTTTGCTGTAATGTGGCCCTTTTTGCTTTTTGCCTTGGGTTTCTCTGCCCTCCATTTTTACTTTTCGTCTTTCTATCTTTTGCTTCTGCCCCCATTCTACTTCCCTCTGTCTCCCTGCAGAGGTTCCCATCCCCCTGCCACATTAGTTTAACTCCTCCCCAATAGCACTAGCTAACACTCCCCCTAGGATATTGGTTCCGGTCCTGCCCAGATGCAGACCGTCCGGTTTGTACTGGTCCCACCTCCCCCAGAACCGGTTCCAATGTCCCAGGAATTTGAATCCCTCCCTTCTGCATCACTCCTCAAGCCACGTATTCATCTGAGCTATCCTGCGATTCCTATTCTGACTAGCACGTGGCACTGGTAGCAATCCTGAGATTACTACTTTTGAGGTCCTACTTTTTAATTTAGCTCCTAGCTCCCTAAATTCGTCTTGTAGGACCTCATCCCATTTTTTACCTACGTCATTGGTACCTATATGCTCCAGAGTGAATCCACCCGCAGCTCCAGTGCCGCAATGCAGTTTGTCAGGAACTGCAGCCGGATACACTTCCCGCATATGTAGTCGTCAGGGACACTGAAAGCGTCCCTGATTTCCCACATTGTACAGGAGTAGCATAACACGTGTCTGAGCTCTCCTGCCATGACTTAACCCCTAGATTAACTTAACTTAGCAACAATAATGCTAAAGGTTACTTACTGATAAAGAAAAGAAAAAGAGAAAGAAAAAAACTACTCACCAATCACCAGCCAATCACTTAGCCCCTTGGCTGTGATGTCACCTTTCGATTTCTTTCTACTTTTTTGCCTTCTCTCCCTGCTGCAGCTGCACCAGCTGGCCTCTTGACTGCTGCTGGGCCTTTATAGGCACCTCTGATGTCCCCAAACCTCTTGCTGTGACGTCACACCGTTTTCCTTTCCTCCCAGGTCGGGGAGTCAGCACTGGTGGGAAAAACAAGACAAAGCAATACCTTCCGCTCCCACTTGGCTGAACTCTCCCACTTACCAAACTTTACCTTTGCACTCTGACCTGCCGCTGCACCCTGAGCAAGTCTGCATGAAGCCCCCTCTTTTTATACTGTTCCTGGCTGACTCACTGGCCTATTTAGGGAACCAGTTTTTACTAGCTGCCCAATTAACTAGTCATCTCTCAACATGCAACACATTTCTCCATTCGCCAGGTCACAGCTGCACTGTATGCACATAGGAATGACTTCATAAAGTTCCCCATACCCACCCAAGCAAACCATGAAAGGGCTGTGGGCTTCTCCAGGATTGTTGGCTTCCGAAAGGTACAGGGCTGCATTAATTGTACCCACATCACCTTGCGAACACCTTTGCAGGATGCCGAGATGTACAGGAACAGAAAAGGCTTCCACTCCATTAATGTGCAGCTCGTGTGTGACGACATGCATCATATCATGTCAGTCGATGCTGTTATGTCTCAAATAAAGCAATGTGACTGAGTACTGTAGACTTGATAAGTGTGACCTTAGTCTCTTTATTCTGACTCCAAAGTGCCCACACAGCATGGGAGGCCTGCTTATATGCAGTGCTCCCAAGGGATGGTGGGATCCCTTGGGACTCCAACAGATGCGCCCTCTGGTGGCAGTAGAATGCTGGTTACAAGGTGTTGCATACATAACATCACTCCCACCACCCCCACCAAAGTCAATAGAACACTTATTTACAGGGTGTGACAATCTGGGGCTTTCCGCTCCCTAGTCGATCATCTCGGTACAGACACAGATGCAGGGGAGTTGGTTGGGCCTTCGCTGGGCTGCTGCGCAGCTGGCCTTGCTGGGCTGCTGGGGATGATGGCCTCAGCTTTGTGGTCAACCGTGAATGATGTCGGTTGCCACTTGTGTGTGTATCGGAGGGTTGAAGTTGGTGGAGACCTCTTCAGGTTGCTCGTGGCTGTCTGTGAATCGCAGTTTGGTTTGGTCCAAATGCTTTTTGCAAGATAGTCCATTTGCAAGTTTGACCTCAAACACCCTACTCCCTTCTTTGGCTACGACAGTGCCAGCAAGCCATTTGGGACCATGTCTGTAGTTGAGTACAAATACAGGGTCATTGATGTCAATATCACATGACAAATTTGTGTGATCATAATAAGAACATAAGAACATAAGAATTAGGAACAGGAGTAGGCCATCTAGCCCCTCGAGCCTACTCCACCATTCAACAAGATCATGACTGATCTGGCCGTGGACTCAGCTCCACTTACCTGCCCTCTCCCCGTAACCCTTAATTCCCTTATTGGTTAAAAATCTATCTGTGACTTGAATACATTCAATGAGCTAGCCTCAACTGCTTCCTTGGGCAGAGAATTCCACAGATTCACAACCCTCTGGGAGAAGAAATTCCTTCTCAACTCAGTTTTAAATTGGCGCCCCCATATTTTGAGGCTGTGCCCCCAAGTTCTAGTCTCCCCTACCAGTGGAAACAACCTCTCTGCCTCTATCTTGTCTATCCCCTTCATGATTTTAAATGTTTCTATAAGATCACCCCTCATCCTTCTGAACTCCAACGAGTAAAGACACAGTCTACTCAATCTATCATCATAAGGTAACCCCCATTTATCTCCGGAATCAGCCAAGTGAATCGTTTTTGTACCCACTCCAAAGCCAGTATATGCTTCCTTAAGTAAGGTGACCAAAACTGCACACAGTACTCCAGGTGCGGCCTTACTAATACCCTATACAGTTGCAGCAGGACCTCCCTGCTTTTGTACTCCATCCCTCTCGTAATGAAGGCCAACATTCCATTCGTCTTCCTGATTACCTGCTGCACCTGCAAACTAACTTTTTGGGATTCATGCACAAGGACCTCCAGGTCCCTCTGCACCTCAGCATGTTGTAATTTCTCCCCATTCAAATAATATTCCCTTTTACTGTTTTTTTTTTCCAAGGTGGATGACCTCACACTTTCCGACATTGTATTCCATCTGCCAAACCTTAGCCCATTCGCATAACCTATCCAAATCTCTTTGCAGCCTCTCTGTGTCCTCTACACAACCTGCTTTCCCACTAATCTTAGTGTCATCTGCAAATTTACACTACACTCTGTCCCCTCTTCCAGTTGTAAACAGTTGTGGTCCCAGCACCGATCCCTGTGGCACACCACTAACCACCGATTTCCAACCCGAAAAGGACCCATTTATCCTGACTCTCTGCTTTCTGTTCGCCAGCCAATTCTCTATCCATGCTAATACATTTCCTCTGACTCCGTGTACCTCTATCTTCTGCAGTAACCTTTTGTGTGGCACCTTATCGAATGCCTTTTTTGAAATCTAAATACACCACAGCCATCATTACACCTCTATCCACCATGCTCGTTATATCCTCAAAGAATTCCAGTAAATTAGTTAAACATGATTTTCCCTTCATGAATCCATGCTGCGTCTGCTTGATTGCACTATTCCTATCTAGATGTCCCGCTATTTCTTCCTTAATGATAGTTTCAAGCATTTTCCCCACTACAGATGTTAAACTAACCGGCCTATAGTTATCTGCCTTTTGCCTGCCCCCCTTTTTTAAACAGAGGCGTTACATTAGCTGCTTTCCTTCTGCTGGTACCTCCCCAGAATCCAGAGAATTTTGGTAGATTATAACGAATGCATCTGCTATAACTTCCGCCATCTCTTTTAATATCCTGGGATGCATTTCATCAGGACCAGGGGACTTGTCTACCTTGAGTCCCATTAGCCTGTCCAGTACTACCCCCCTAGTGATAGTGATTGTCTCAAGGTCCTTCCTTCCCACATTCCCGTGACCAGCAATTTTTGGCATGGTTTTTGTGTCTTCCACTGTGAAAACCGAAGCAAAATAATTGCTTAAGGTCTCAGCCATTTCCACGTTTCCCATTATTAAATCCTTCTTCTCATCGTCTAAGGGTCCAACATTTACTTTAGTCACTCTTTTCCGTTTTATATATCTGTAAAAGCTTTTACTATCTGTTTTTATGTTTTGCGCAAGTTTACCTTCGTAATCTATCTTTTCTTTCTTTATTGCTTTTTTAATCATTCTTTGCTGTTGTTTAAAATTTTCCCAATCCTCTAGTTTCCCACTAACCTTGGCCACCTTATACGCATTGGTCTTTGATTTGATACTCTCCTTTATTTCCTTGGTTATCCACGGCTGGTTATCCCTTCTCTTACCGCCCTTCTTTTTCACTGGATACATGCTTTGTTGATGCCGCCTGCCCTCGACATGATCATGGAGATCATGGTGGACTCGATAGAAACTTGTTTTGAGTGCCCTTTTCATGAGCAGTTTGGCAGGGGGAACTCCGGTGAGCAAGTGGGGTCTTGTGCGGTAACTGAGCAGGACTCGGGATAGGCGGGTCTGCAGGGAGCCTTCCGACACGCGTTTCAAGCTTTGCTTGATGGTTTGGATTGCCCGTTCTGTCTTGCCGTTAGATGCGGGCTTGAACGGGGCAGATGTGACGTGCTTGATCCCATTGCGGGTCATGAATTCCTTGAATTCAGTGCTGGTGAAGCACAGCCCATTGTCGCTGACAAGGACATCAGGCAGGCCGTGCGTGGAAAACATGGCTCGTAGACTTTCAATGGTGGCAGTGGACGTGCTTACAGACATTATTACACACTCAATCCATTTTGAATAAGCATCCACAACAACCAAAATCATTTTGCCTAGAAATGGGCCAGCGAAATCAACGTGGATCCTCGACCATGGTTTGGAGGGGTGTCTCCCTGGGTGCATTGCTCAGTTGAGAGCAAGTGTTACATTGGTGCACGCAAGACTCCAAATCTGAGTCGATGCCGGGCCACCACACATGGGAGCTAGCTATAGCTTTCATCATTACTATGCCTAGATGGGTACTGTGTAGGTCGCATCTGAATGTTTCCCTGCCTTTCTTAGGCAAAACCACGCGATTACCCTACAAAAGACTGTCCGCCTGTATGGACATTTCGTTTTTGCATCGCTGGAACAGTTTGATCTCTTCATGCATCTCCGCTGGGATGCTGGACCAGCTCCTATAGAGGACACAGTTTTTTTACAAGGGATTGTAAAGGATCCTGGCTGGTCCAGGTTCTGATCTGGCAGGCCATAACATGTGACTTTTCTTTTTCAAATGCATCCATCACCAAGATCAAGTCTGCAGGCTGTGCCATTTCCAGCAATGGTAGCCAACTGAGAGCATCAGCGCAGTTCTCTGTGCCTGGTCTGTGACGAATGACATAGTTATATGCAGACAGCGTGAGAACCCATCTTTGGATGCGAGCAGAGGCATTGATATTAATACCTTTGCTATCTAAGAATAGCGATATGAGCGGCTTATGGTCAGTTTCTAACTCGAACTTAAGCCCAAACAGATACTGGTGCATTTTTATTACCCCATCAACGCATGCCAGAGCTTCTTTTTCAATCATGCTGTAGGCCCTTTCGGCCTTGGACAGACTCCTGGACGCATAAGCGACTGGTTGCAATGTTCTCAATTCGTTTGCTAGTTGTAACACACACCCGACCCCGGACGAAGAGGCATCGCAAGCTAGCACTAAACGTTTACATGGGTCATACAGAACAAGCAGTTTGTTGGAACATAACAGATTTCTGGCTTTCTCAAAAGCAGTCTCTTGTGATTTCCCCCATACCAGTCATCTCCCTTGCATAGTAACACATGTAAAGGTTCTGGCAAGGTGCTTAACCCAGGTAGGAAATTACCAAAATAATTGAGGAGTCCCAGGAGCGACCGCAGCTCCGTCACGTTCTGTGGTCTCGGCATGTTCTTGATGGCCTCCGTCTTGGCATCGGGGGTCTGATGCCATCTGCAGCGATTCTTCTCCCTAAGAACTTGACCTCTGGCGCCAGGAAAACAAACTTCAAGCGTTTCAACCTGAGTCCCACACGATCTAGGTCTCCCATTGTTCCACAGCTTTGAACGCATAGCGTTTGAAGCGGCATTGATGGGCTCGATGATCACCTCCGCAGCGCCAATAAGATGTTAATTGCCTCGCATTCACACTTGATGGTGGACTCTGAGTCATCTAAGGTCGTGCAGCGGCAGGCGTGTACGTCCTGCCATATGCATTCTTGCCTGAAAACGACATTACTTTATGTACAGTACTTGCCGAAACAACTTTATGCTGCAAAATTTGTTTGGTGTTATCACTGGTGGACATAAATGCCCGAGCTATTGTTATGGCTTTGCTCAGGTTCGGTGTTTCAACAGTCAATAGTTTGCGAAGGATAACCTCATGGCCAATGGCAAACACAAAAAAGTCTCTTTGCATTTGCTCCAGGAATCTATTGACTTCGCAATGTCCTGCAAGGTGCCTTAGTTCGGCGACGTAGCTTGCCACTTCCTGGCCTTAAGACCGTTGACATGTATAAAATCGATACCTTGCCATCAAAACACTCTCCTTCGGATTTAGGTGCTCCCAGACCAATGTACACAGTCCTTCATACAACTTGGTTGTTGGTTTCACCGGAGCAAGAAGATTCTTCATGAGGCCATAGATTGTTGCCCCTCAGACAGTGAGGAGGATCGCACTTCGTTTGGCAGTGTTCTCATTCACTTCCAGCTCGTTGGCCACGAAGTATTGGTCAAGTCGCTCCACGAAGGCTTCTCAATCATCACCTTCTGAAAATTTCTCTAGGATACCAACAGTTCTCTGCATTTTCGCGTGATGGTTCATTATTTATTACTTGTCGCCAGTTGTTGTGTCTCAAAAAAAGCAATGTGAATATGAGTACTGTAAACTTGAGTAAGTGTGACCTTCGTCTCCTTATTCTGACTTCAGAGTGCTGGCACAGCATGGGAGACCTGCTTCTATACAATGCTCCCAAGGGATGCTGGGATCCCTTGGGACTCCAACAGATGCACCCTCTGGTGGCGGTAGAATGCTGGTTACAAGGTGTTGCATACATTACAGATGCATGATACCCCGGTAGCACCCATGATGCGTTCATCTTATGCGACAGCATTATATCGGCCATGTTACATAGAAACATAGAAACATAGAAAATAGGTGCAGGAGTGGGCCATTCAGCCCTTCAAGCCAGCACCACCATTCAATATGATCAAGGCTGATCATGCAACTTCAGTACCCCATTCCTGCTTTCTCTCCATACCCTTTGATCCCTTTAGCCATAAGGGTCACATCTAACTCGCTTTTCAATATATGTAACAAACTGGCCGCAACAACTTTTTGTGGTAGAGAATTCCACAGGTTCACAATTCTCTGAGTGAAGAAGTTTCTCCTCATCTCGGTCCTAAATGGCTTACCCCTTATCCTTAGATTGTGACCCCTGGTTCTGGACTTCCCCAACATCGGGAACATTCTTCCTGCATCTAACCTGTCCAATCCCGTCAGAATGTTATATGTTTCTATGAGATCCCCTCTCATTCTTCTAAATTCCAGTGAATATAAACCTAGTCGATCCAGTCTTTCTTCGTATGTCAGTCCTGCCATCCCGGAAATCAGTCTGGTGAACCTTCATTGCACTCCCTCAGTAGCAAGAATGTCCTTCCTCAGATTAGGAGACCAAAACTGTACACAATATTCAAGGTATGGCATCACCAAGGCGCTGTACAACTATAGTAAAACCTCCCTGCTCCTATACTCAAATCCTCTTGCTATGAAGGCCAACATGCCATTTGCCTTCTTCATCACCAGCTGTACCTGCATGCCAACTTTCGATGACTGATGTACCATGACACCCAGGTCTCGTTGCACCTCCTCTTTTCTTAATCTGTCACCAGTCAGATAATATTCTGCCTTCCTGTTTTTAACACCAAAGTGGATAACCTCACATTTATCTATATTATATTGTTGCTGCCATGCATTTGCCCACTCACCTAACCTGTCCAAGTCACCCTGCAGCCTCTTAGTATCCTCCTCACATCTCACACCGCCACCCAGCTTAGTGTCATCTGCAAACTTGGAGATATTACATTCAATTCATTCGTCTAAATCATTAATGTATATTGTAAATAGCTGGGGTCCCAGCACTGAACCTTGTGCTACCCCACTAGCCACTGCCTACCATTTTGAAAAGGACCCGTTTATTCCTACTCTTTGCTTCCTGGATGCCAACCAGTTCTCTATCCACATCAATACATTACCCGCAATACCATGTCCTTTAATTTTGACCACTAATCTCTTGTGTGGGACCTCGTCAAAACACTTTTGAAAGTCCAAATGCACTACATCCACTAGTTCTCCCTTGTTTACTCTACTAGCTACATCCTCAAAAAATTCTAGAAGATTTGCCAAGCATGATTTCCATTTCATGAATCCATGCTGACTGGGACCGATCCTGTCACTGCTTTCCAAATGCGCTGCTATTACATCTTTAATAATTGATTCCAACATGTTCCCCACTACCGATGTCAGGCTAACCGGTCTATAATTCACTGTTTTCTCTCTCCCTCCTTTTTTAAAAAGTGGGGTTACATTAGCTATCCTCCAATCCATAGGAACTGATCAGAGTCTGTAGAATGTTGAAAAATGACCACCAATGCATCCACTATTTCTAGGTCCACTTCCTTAAGTACTCTGGGATGCAGACAATCATGATCTGGTGATTTATCGGCCTTCAATCCCATCAATTTCCCTAACACAATTTCCTGACGAATAAGGATTTCCTTCAATTCATCCTTCTCGCTCGACCCTCGGTCCCCTAGTATTTCCGGAAGGTTATTTGTGTCTTATCCTAGTGAAGACAGATCCAAAGTATTTCTTCAATTGGTCTGCCATTTCTTTGTTCCCTATTATAAATTCACCTGATTCTGACTGCAAGTGACCTACATTTGTCTTCACTAATCTTTTTCTCTTCACATATCTATAGAAGCTTTTGCAGTCAGTTTTTATGTTCCCTGCAAGCTTACTCTCATATTCTATTTTCCCCCTCCTAATTAATCTCTTTGTCCTCCTCTGCTGAATTCTAAATTTCTCCCAGTCCTCAGGTTTGCTGCTTTTTCTGGACTTTTTATATGCCTCTTCCTTGGCTTTAACACTATCGCTAATTTCCCTTGTTAGCCACAGTTGAGCCACCTTCCCTGTTTTATTTTTACGCCAGACAGGAATGTACAATTGTTGAAGTTCATCCATGTGATCTTTAAATGTCTGCCATTGCCTATCCACCATCAACCCTTTAAGTATCATTCGCCAGTCTATCCTAGCCAATTCATGTCTCATACCATCGAAGTTACCTTTCTTTAAGTTCAGGACCCTAGTCTCTGAATTAACTGTGTCACGCTCCACCTAAATGAAGAAGTCCGCTATATTATGGTCATTCTTCCCCAAGGGGCCTCGCACAACAAGAATGCTAATTAATCCTCTCTCATTACACTCAAACCACTAGTCATGGAAGGGGCTGTCACCTCCATGAGCGGCACCTCCTCCAAAGTCAGTACAACAGTGGGAGCTTCATCCAGCTCCATCCCCTCCCCCTCTCCCCATGTTCTTGGTCTGGACGTTTGGATTGGAAGATGTTCTCCCCTTCAGGCTCGTCCGCGTCTGAATCCTCTTCTGCATCTTCAGGGTTGGCCTCAAGTTCTGCAAAAGATAACTGTAAAGCCCTGTCCCCTCAGTACAGATTCACACGAGGCATGTAGTGAAGTCAAGGTCACTCTGGACCTGCACCTTTATTTCACAGCTCTGGAATGCTGCACTTGCCTGAGATCTGTCCTTATATACCTGTCTCTTGCAAGTGCACCCATGGTGGTAAGGTATGCTGGTGGTTACAGGTCATATCTTATTACAGTCATGTATAGCATGTTAGGATACAGTTATATATAATAATGTAAAATACATGACAATAACAGAACAGTCAAATGGTTAGCAGCAGAGGAGGGGGCAGGGTGGGTGGCATGAGTAGGCTCACACATCACAGGCCAGGCAGCAGGCTGATTTGAAGGACCATGATGAATTTGCAGGACTTACCCTCTCCCTCGAGTGTGGGCCCAGCTTGTGCAGTGCTGATTGCTTTTTTTCCAGGCAGGACCCTCTCTTCTAAGAGCATCAGTGGGTGCAGATTTGCCGGTCCTCATCCTGTTCGAGTTCTTTCCCTTTTATTCTGTGCCATTTTCCTCTGCAAAGATGAAAGCACAACTTTTTAGAGAGGGTGGCTTTCTGCTGGCTGGTCACATTTACAATTGCAATTTCATTGAATAAATGAAAATATTACTTACGCTAACAACTTGACCAAGGTCTTGCCACTTCTTTTTATACTGACCTCCAGATCGTATGGTGGTCACCATTGTGCAATAATCTTCTGCAAGATGGTTCCAGTGTTTCTTCATTTCTTTGGGTGGAACTTTTATGTGACCTCTGCTGGTGTCCAGCTCCTGCCATCTGATCTCAATCACAGTAACTAGTGCCGCCACTTCTTCCTGTAAGAAATTCTTGGTCCTTGCACCATGTTGTATCTTGTATTGCTCCAGCTGAGATTTTTCCAATACTCTCACACAGCACTCGACATTCTCACACACAAAACTGCCTCTTTAAAAATAGTCGATTGCCAACCCGGATCTGTACTGCGCATGCGCGTCCATTGGAACAAAGTATTTTTTTCCGCGCATGCACAGAAGGTGCAGCTTCTGGACACGCTGCGCGCCGCCAAATTCGAATTATACATCGGGGAAACTTTGACAAATTATTTCTGGTGCATTTCTGGCCTAGAAAAACAGGCGTAACTCTGGCAAAAAGCCAGAAAACAGGCTTGGGGAAAATTGTCTCAGAATAAAGGGCAGCCCATTTAAAACTGGGATGAAGAGGAATTTCTTCTCTCAGAGGGTTGTAAATCTGTGGAATTCTCTGCCCCAGAGAGCTGTGGAGGCTGGGTCATTGAATATATTTAAGGTGGAGATAAACAGATTTTTGAGCAATAAGGAAGTAAAGGGTTATGGGGAGTGGGCAGGGAAGTGGAGCTGAGTCCATGATCAGACCAGCCATGATCTTATTGAATGGTGGAGCAGGCTCGAGGGGCCAAATGGCCTATTTGTGCTCCTATTTCTTATGTTCTTATTCATTAAGGTCCCAGATGGCCCGTTGCCCTTGCTGCACCGTTATCAGCTCGCACTTCCAGCAAAGTACAAGGGGAAAAATGTTTCGAACTGAAAAGTTCAGGAAAATGTCTAACTAATGAGGCACGCAATGAGACACACTGCTCCAACAAGATCTGGCCCAATAGGAAAGTTCTAAAGTAAGCTGCAGTCAACAGACTTGAAACACTTTATTTAAGACACCAGTGGCAATTAAGTATTTTTGAAAATCTACAAAAAATGTGTTGTTAGCATTAGGACAATTCAACTCCTTTGAAGGTGCTGAAATATATCATAATTGTTACAATGTATAAAAGTAAGGAGCTACTAAAATATATCAAACTAAAAACTGACCTGAAAATCACAAAAGCATGCATGTCAGAGAATCAGGAAGACTTACTCGCAGTTATAAATAGTCATTATGACAGAAAGTACACTGGTTGTTCAGCAATGTGATGAGACAGCAATAACTCAACTGTTCATCACTGACGATTACAGAAAAACATCATATCCAACTACAAACATGCAATAATAGGAGGTATGAAGCTATCATTGAAGGAAATATATTATAGATGGGTGGCACAGTGGGTTACATCCTTGTCGTTTCACTTTTATTGTATCTAAAATGAAAGACTTGAATTTATATAGCACCTTTTACAGCATCAGGACATCCCAATTAATACTTTTGAAGTGTAGTCATGGTTGTAATATAAGAAACGCAGCAGCCAATTTGCGCACAAGTTCCCACAAACAGCAATGTGATAATGGCCAGATAATCTGTTCTTAGTGATGTTGGTTGAGGGATAAGTATCGGCCAAGTGTTAGGGAGAATTCCCCAGCTCTTCTTCGAAATAGTGCCATGCGATCTTTTTTACGTCCACTTCAGAGAGCAGACGGGGCCTCGGTTTAACATCTCATTTTTGACATTACAGCACTTCCTCAGTGCTGGACGAGATTGTCAGCCTAGATTTATGTGCTAAAGTCCCTGAACTGGGGCTTGAACCCAAAAAACTTTTGACTCACAGGTGAGTGTGCTAACACACATCATCTTCATAGGCAGTCCCTTGAAATCGAGGAAGACTTGCTTCCACTCTTAAAATGAGTCCTTAGGTGGCTGTACAGTCCAATACAAGAACCACAGTTTCTATCACAGGTGGGACAGATAGTCGTTGAGGGAAAGGGTGGGCAGGGAGCCTGGTTTGCCGCACGCTCCTTCCACTGCATGCGCTTGATTTCTGCATACTCTTGGTGACAAGACTCGAGGTGCTCAGTGCCCTCCCGGATGCACTTCCTCCACTTGCGGCGGTCTTTGGCCAAGGACTCCCAGGTGTCGATGGGGATGTCGCACTTTATCAGGGAGGTTTTGAGGGTGTCCTTGTAACATTTCCTCTGCCCATCTTTGGCTCATTTGCTATGAAGGAGTTCCGAGTAGAGCGCTTGCTTTGGGAGTCTCAGGTCTGACATGCGAACAACGTGGCCTGCCCAGTGAAGCTGATCAAGTGTGGTCAGTGCTTCAATGCTGGGGTTGGTAGCCAGGATGAGGACACTAATGTTGGTGCATCTGTACTCCCAGGAGATTTGCAGGATCTTGCTGAGACATCGTTGGTGGTATTTTTCCAACGACTTGAGGTGTCTACTGTACATGGTCCATGTCTCTGAGCCATACAGGAGGGCGGGTATTACTACAGCCCTGTAGACCATGAACTTGGTGGCAGATTTGAGAGTCTGGTCTTCAAACACTCTTTTCCTCAGGCGACCGAAGGCTGCACTGGCGCACTAGAGGCGGTGTTGAATCTCGTCATCAATGTCTGCCCTTGTTGATAAGAGGTTCCCAAGGTATGGGAAATGGTCCACGTTGTCCAGGGCTGCGCCATGGATCTTGATGACTTGGAGGGGGCAGTGCTCTGTGGCGGGAACAGGTTGTTAGAGGACTTTTGTCTTGCGGATGTTTAGCGTAAGGCCGATACTTTCGTATGCCTCAGTAAATACGTTGACTATGATTTGGAGTTCAGCCTCTGTATGTGCGCAGACGCAGGCATCGCCTGCATACTGTAACTCGATGACAGAGGTTGTGGTGGTCTTGGACCTGGCCTGGAGACGACGAAGGTTGAACAGGTTCCCACTGGTTAACCACTCTCTGAGTGAAGAAGTTTCTCCTCATCTCGGTCCTAAATGGCTTACCCTACATTCTTAGACTGTGACCCCTGGTTCTGGAACTCCCCAGCAACGGGAGCATTCTTCCTGCATCGAACCTGTCCAATTCCGTCAGAATTTAATATGGTTCTATGAGATCCCCTCTCATTCTTCTAAACTCCAGTGGATACAAGCCCAGTTGATCCAGTCTCTGCTCATATGTCAGTCCTGCCATCCCGGGAATCAATCTGGTGAATCTTCGCTGTACTCCCTCAATAGCAAGAACATCCTTCCTCAGATTAGGAGACCAAAACTGAACACAATACTCCAGGAATGGCCTCACCAAGGCTCTGTACAACTGCAGTGATGACTTCCCTGCTCCGATACTCAAATCGTCTAGCTATGAAGGCCAATATGCCATTTGCCTTCTTCACTGCCTGCTGTACCTGCAAGCCAAACTTCAATGACTGATGTACCATGACACCCAGGTCTCATTGCACCTCCCATTTTCCTAATCTGTCACTATTCAGATAATATTCTGTCTTCCTGTTTTTGCCACCAAAATGGAGAACCTCACATTTATCCACATTATACTGCATCTGCCATGCATTTGCCCACTCGCCTAACCTGTCCAAGTCACCTGCAGCCTCTTAGCATCCTCCTCACAGCTCACAATGCCACCCAGTTTAGTGTCATCTGCAAACTTGGAGATATTACATTCAATTCCTTCATCTAAATCATTGATGTATATTGTAAATAGCTGGGGTCCCAGCACTGAACCCTGCGGCACCCCACTGGTCACTGCCTGCCATTCTGAAAAGGACACGTTTATTCTGACTCTCTGCTTCCTGTCTGCCAACCAGTTCTCTATCCACGTCAGTACATTACCCCCCATACCATGTGCTTTAATTTTGCACACTAATCTCTTGTGTGGGACCTTGTCAAAAGTCTTTTGAAAGTCCAAATACACCACATCCAATTGTTTTCCCTTGTCCACTCTTCTAGTTACATCCTCAAAAAATTCTAGAAGATTTGTCAAGCATGATTTCCCTTTCATAAATCCATGCTGACTTGGACCGATCCTGTAACTGCTTTCCAAATGCGCTGTTATTACATCTTTAATAATTGATTCCAACATTTTTCCCACCACCGATGTCAGGCTAACCGGTCTATAATTCCCTGCTTTCTCTCTTCCTCCTTTTTAAAAAAGTGGTGTGACATTAGCTACCCTCCATTCCACAGGAACTGATCCAGAGTCAATAGAATGTTGGAATATGATCACCAATGCATCCACTATTTCTAGGGCCACTTCCTTAAGTACTCTGGGATGCAGCTGATCAGGCCTTGGGGATTTATTGGCCTTTAATCCCATCAATTTCCCTAAAACAATTTCCTGACTAATAAGGATTTCCTTCAGTTTCTCCTTTTCACGAGACCCTCGAACCCCTAGTATTTCCGGAAGGTTATTTGTGTCTTCGTTAGTGAAGACAGATCCAAAGTATTTGTTCAAATGGTTTGCCATTTCTTTGTTCCCCATTATAAATTCACCTGATTCTGACTGCAAAGGACCTATGTTGGTTTTCACTAATCTTTTTCTCTTCACATATTTATAGAAGCTTTTGCAGTCAGTTTTTATGTTCCCTGCAAGCTTCCTCTCATAATCTATTTTGCCCCTCCTAATTAAACCCTTTGTCCTGCTCTGCTGAATTCTAAATGTCTCCCAGTCCTCAGGTTTGCTGCTTTTTCTGGCCAATTTAAATGCCTCTTCCTTGGATTTAACACTATCCCTAATTTCCCTTGTTAGCCACGGTTGAGCTACCTTCCCCATTTTATTTTTACGCCAGAAAGGGATGTACAATTGTTGAAATTCATCCATGTAATCAATAAATGTCTGCCATTGCCTATCCACTGTCAATCCTTTAAGTATCATTTTCCAGTCTATCCTAGCCAATTCGCGTCTCATACCATCGAAGTTACCTTTCCTTAAGTTCAGGACCCTTGTCTCTGAAATAACACTGTCACGCTCCATCTTAATAAAGAATTCTACCATATTATGGTCACTCTTCCCCAGGGGGCCTCGCACAACAAGCTTGCTAATTAGTCCTCTCTCATTACACAACACCCAGTCTAGGATGGCCAGCCCTCGAGTTAGTTCCTCGACATATTGGTCTGGAAAGCCATCCCTAATACACTCCAGGAAATCCTCCTTCACTGCATTGCTACCAGCTTGGTTAGCCCAATCAATATGTAGATTAAAGTCTCCCATAATAACTGCTGTAACTTTATCACACACATCCTTAATTTTCTGTTTGATGCCATCCCCAACCTCACTACTACTATTTGGTGGTCTGTAGACAACTCCCACTAACGTTTTCTGCCTTTTGGTATTCCGCAGCTCTACCCATACAGATTCCACATCATCCAAGCTAATGTCCTTTCTTACTATTGCATTAGTTTCCTCTTTAACCAGCAATGCTACCCCACCTCCTTTTCCTTTCTGCCATTCCTTCCTGAATGTTGAATACCCCTGGATGTTGAGTTCCCAGCCTTGGTCACCCTGGAGCCATGTCTCCGTAATCCCAATTATATCATAATCGTTAATCGCTGCCTGCGCAGTTAATTCATCCACCTTTTTACGAATATTGCTTGCAGTGAGGCAGAGAGCCTTCAGGCTTGTCTTTTTAGCACTCTTTGTCCCTTTAAAATTTTGCTGTAATGTGGCCCTTTTTTGAATTTTGCCTTGGGATTCTCTGCCCTCCACTTTTACTATTCTCCTTTCTATCTTCTGCCCCCATTTTGTTTCCCTCTGTTTCCCTGCATAGGTTCCCATCCCCCTGCCATATTAGTTTAACCCCTCCCCAACAGCACGAGCAAACACTCCCCCTAGGACATTGGTTCTGGTCCTGCCCAGGTGCAGACCATCCAATTTGTACTGGTCCCACCTCCCCCAGTACCGGTTCCAAAGTCCCAGGAATTTGAATACCTCCCTCTTGCACCACTCCTCAAGCCATGTATTCATCTTAGCCTGCAATTCCTACTCTGACTAGCATGTGGCACTGGTAGCAATCCTGAGATTACTACCTTTGAGGTCCTACCTTTTATTTTAACTCCTAGCTCCCTAAATTCAGCTTGTATGACCTCATCCCACTTTTTACCTATATTGTTGGTACCTATATGCACCACAACAACTGGCTGTTTACCCTCCCGCTCCAGAATGCACTGCAGCCACTCCAAGACATCCTTGACCCGTGCATCAGGGAGGCAACATACCATCCTGGAGTCTTGGTTGCGACCGCAGCAACGCCTATCTATTCCCCTTACAATAGAATCCTCCACCACTATAGCTCTCCCACTCTTTATCCTGCCCCCCTGTGCAGCAGAGCCACCCATGGCGCCATGAACTTGGCTGCTGCTGTCTTCCCCTGGTGAGCCATCTCCCCAAACAATATCCAAAGCAGTATATCTGTTTTGGGGGGAGATGACCACAGGGGACTCCTGCACTGCCTTCCTATTCCTGTTCTGCCTGGTGGTCCCATCCCCTATCTGCCTTTGTGATCTTTACCTGCGGTGTGACCAACTCAATGAACATGCTATCCACGACATCCTCAGCATCGTGCATGCTCCAGAGTGAATCCATCCGCAGCTCCAGTGCCGTCATGCGTTCTAACAGGAGCTGCAGCTGGATACACCTCTTGCACACATAGGGCCCAAGTTTCCACACGATGAAAAGCGGGTGCCCCTCCAAGCTGGTACCGCCTGTTTTTCGCGCCTAAAACTGCGCCTAAAAAAAACCTCGCAATTCTGGAGCGTTCTGCAGCTCCTTGTCTGCCTGGCGCGGTGCCCAGGGGCGGGGAGCCTACACTCGCGCCGATTTTGTAAGTGGGAGGGGGCGGGTACTATTTAAATTTGTTTTTTTCCTGCCGGCAACGCTGCGCATGCGCGTTGGAGTGTTCGCGCACGCGCAGTGTGAAAAAAACATTGGCACTCGGCCATTTTTGTAGTTCTTTGTAGCTGTTTAATTTTTGAACATTTTCTTAATAAAAGCACATTGCCATCAGCACATCAGCACTTGCAGCCTTCTCACTGTCTCCTCACCCCCCCTCCCCCGCGGGAAAGAACGGGCGCTTCCTCCCCCCCCCCCCGCGGGAAGAACGGGCGCCTCCTATCCCCCCCCCCGCGGGAAGAACGGGCGCCTCCTCCCCCTCCCCCGCGGGAAGAACAGGCGCCTCCTCCTCCCCCCCGCGGGAAGAACGGGCGCCTCCTACCCTCCCCGCGGGAAAGAACGGGCGCCTCCTACACTCCGCGCGGGAAGAACGGGCGCCTCCTCCCCGCCCGCTGCGGGAAGAACGGGCGCCTCCTACCCTCCCCGCGGGAAGAACGGGCGCCTCCTACCCTCCTCGCGGGAAAGAACGGGCGCCTCCTCCCCGCCCCCCCCCCCGCGGGAAGAACGGGCGCCTCCTACCCTCCCCGCGGGAAAGAACGGGCGCCTCCTACCCTCCCCGCGGGAAGAACGGGCGCCTCCTCCCCGCCCCCCCCCCGCGGAAAGAACGGGCGCCTCCTACCCTCCCCGCGGGAAAGAACGGGCGCCTCCTACCCTCCCCGCGGGAAAGAACGGGCGCCTCCTACCCTCCCCGCGGGAAAGAACGGGCGCCTCCTCCCCGCCCCCCCCCCCCCGCGGGAAGAACGGGCGCCTCCTACCCTCCCCGCGGGAAAGAACGGGCGCCTCCTACCCTCCCCGCGGGAAGAACGGGCGCCTCCTCCCCGCCCCCCCCCCGCGGAAAGAACGGGCGCCTCCTACCCTCCCCGCGGGAAAGAACGGGCGCCTCCTCCCCGCCCCCCCCCCCGCGGGAAGAACGGGCGCCTCCTACCCTCCCCGCGGGAAAGAACGGGCGCCTCCTACCCTCCCCGCGGGAAGAACGGGCGCCTCCTCCCCGCCCCCCCCCCGCGGAAAGAACGGGCGCCTCCTACCCTCCCCGCGGGAAAGAACGGGCGCCTCCTACCCTCCCCGCGGGAAAGAACGGGCGCCTCCTACCCTCCCCGCGGGAAGAACGGGCGCCTCCTCCCCCTCCCCCGCGGGAAGAACGGGCGCTTCCTACCCTCCTCGCGGGAAAGAACGGGCGCCTCCTACCCTCCCCGCGGGAAGAACGGGCGCCTCCTCCCCCCGCGGGAAGAACGGGCGCCTCCTACCCTCCCCGCGGGAAGAACGGGCGCCTCCTCCCCCCCCCGCGGGAAGAACGGGCGCCTCCTCCCCGCCCCCCCCCCCGCGGGAAGTACGGGCGCCTCCTCCCCCCCCCGCGGGAAGAACGGGCGCCTCCCCCCCCCCGCGGGAAGAACGGGCGCCTCCTACCCTCCCCGTGGGAAGAACGGGCGCCTCCTACCCTCCCCGCGGGAAAGAACGGGCGCCTCCTACCCTCCCCGTGGGAAGAACGGGCGCCTCCTACCCTCCCCGTGGGAAGAACGGGCGCCTCCTACCCTCCCCGCGGGAAAGAACGGGCGCCTCCTACCCTCCCCGCGGGAAGAACGGGCGCCTCCTCCCCCCCCCTGCGGGAAGAACGGGCGCCTCCTCCCCCCCCCGCGGGAAGAACGGGCGCCTCCTACCCTCCCCGTGGGAAGAACGGGCGCCTCCTACCCTCCCCGTGGGAAGAACGGGCGCCTCCTACCCTCCCCGTGGGAAAGAACAGGCGCCTCCTACCCTCCCCGTGGGAAAGAACGGGCGCCTCCTCCCCCAGCGGGAAGAACGGGCACATCCTCCCCCCACCGCGGGAAGAACGGACGCCTCCTACCCCCCGCGGGAAAGAACGGGCGCCTCCTACCCCCACCCCCGCGGGAAGAACGGGCGCCTCCTCCTCCCACCCCCGGGAAGAACGGGCGCCTCCTACCCTCCCCGCGGGAAAGAACGGGCGCCTCCTCCCCCCCCGCGGGAAGAACGGGCGCCTCCTACCCTCCCCGCGGGAAGAACGGGCGCCTCCTACCCTCCCCGCGGGAAAGAACGGGCGCCTCCTACCCTCCCCGCGGGAAAGAACGGGCGCCACCTACCCTCCCCGCGGGAAAGAACGGGCGCCTCCTACCCTCCCCGCGGGAAAGAACGGGCGCCTCCTCCCCCCACGGGAAGAACGGGCGCCTCCTCCCCCCGCGGGAAAGAACGGGCGCCTCCTACCCCCGCGGGAAGAACGGGCGCCTCCTCCCCCCGCGGGAAGAACGGGCGCCTCCTCCCCGCCCCCCCCCCGCGGGAAGAACGGGCGCCTCCTCCCCCCGCGGGAAGAACGGGCGCCTCCTCCCCCCGCGGGAAGAACGGGCGCCTCCACCCCCCGCGGGAAGAACGGGCGCCTCCTCCCCCCCCCGCTGGAAGAACGGGCGCCTCCTCCCCCCGCGGGAAGAACGGGCGCCTCCTCCCCCCGCGGGAAGAACGGGCGCCTCCTCCCCGCCCCCCCCCGCGGGAAGAACGGGCGCCTCCTCCCCCCGCGGGAAGAACGGGCGCCTCCTCCCCCCGCGGGAAGAACGGGCGCCTCCTCCCCCCGCGGGAAGAACGGGCGCCTCCTCCCCCCGCGGGAAGAACGGGCGCCTCCTCCCCGCCCCGCTGGAAGAACGGGCGCCTCCTCCCCCCGCGGGAAGAACGGGCGCCTCCTCCCCCCGCGGGAAGAACGGGCGCCTCCTCCCCGCCCCCCCCCGCGGGAAGAACGGGCGCCTCCTCCCCCCGCGGGAAGAACGGGCGCCTCCTCCCCCCGCGGGAAGAACGGGCGCCTCCTCCCCCCGCGGGAAGAACGGGCGCCTCCTACCCTCCCCGCGGGAAAGAACGGGCGCCTCCTACCCCTGCCGCGGGAAGAACGGGCGCCTCAGGCTGACTGCAGCATTCTCCGTGCCTTCACACAGATGGGAAGATGGTTTATTTAATCTTTTCTTTGCTTATAAATGTTTATTCAGGTTGGATTTATTTGTATAATATTTGTAGATGTATAAATAAGGATTTATTGTAGAATTTAATGACTTCCCTTCCTCCCCCCCCCTCCCCCCCACCTCGTTCTGGACGCCTAATTTATAACCTGCGCCTGATTTTTTAATGTGTAGAACAGGTTTTTTCAGTTCTACAAAAATCTTCACTTGCTCCATTCTAACTTAGTTTGGAGTACGTTTTCACTGTGGAAACTTTCAAATCAGGCGTCAGTGGCCGGACACGCCCCCTTTTGAAGAAAAAATTCTGTTCTACCTGACTAGAACTGCAGAAAAAAAAAATGTGGAGAATTGCGATTTCTAAGATAGTCTGTTCTCCACCAGTTGCTCCTAAAAATCAGGCACATTTCA
Source organism: Pristiophorus japonicus (assembly GCF_044704955.1). Classification (NCBI taxonomy): domain Eukaryota; kingdom Metazoa; phylum Chordata; class Chondrichthyes; family Pristiophoridae; genus Pristiophorus; species Pristiophorus japonicus. The sequence continues at coordinate 106,223,186 of NC_091978.1, read as the reverse complement.
TGTGGAAACTTGGGCCCATAGTCATCAGGGACACTGGAAGCGTCCCTGATTTCCCACATGGCACAGGAGGAGCATGACATGGGCCTGAGCTCTCCTGCCATGACTGAATCCTTAAAGTAACCTAATTTTGCAACAATGTCAAAGGTTTCTTACTGACAAGATAAGGAAAAAAGAAAAACTACTTACCAATCAACCAGCCAATCACTTAACCTCTTGGCTGTGATGTCACACTTTGTTTTCTTTTCCTCCCAGGTCGGGGAGTCAGCACTGGTGGGGAAAACAAGCCAAAGCAACACCTCCCGCTCTCAATTCCCCGAACTCTCCCACTTACCAAACTTCTTATCTTTGCGCTCTGACCTGCCGCTGCACTCCTCACCCTCCCAGCGTGTCCTACGGGCTGTGAGCAGAACCCGATGCTTGCAGCCCCTATCCCCGGCCGATGGGTTGCCCCGATCTTTGCCGCACCCTATCCCCAGGTGAGTGGCCTCCTGCACCGGCCAGCCGGCCTGCTGACTTCCTGGGCTGAGGTAGGACTTCAGTTTTACTTTTTATTTATTGATGGTCGTGCTTGAGAGTTTTGATTGGGTGGGCGGGTGGGGGAGGAGGAGAGTTTTGGAGGGGGAGAGAAAGAGTGTTTTGATGGGGGTGGGAGAGAAAGAGTGTTTTGATAGAAACATAGAAACATAGAAAATAGGTGCAGGAGCAGGTCATTCGGCCCTTCTAGCCTGCACCGCCATTCAATGAGTTCATGGCTGAACATGAAACTTCAGTACCCCCTTCCTGCTTTCTCGCCATACCCCTTGATCCGCCGAGTAGTAAGGACTTCATCTAACTCCCTTTAGAATATATTTAGTGAATTGGCCTCAACTACTTTCTGTGGTAGAGAATTCCACAGGTTCACCACTCTCTGGGTGAAAAAGTTTCTCCTCATCTCGGTCCTAAATGGCTTACCCCTTATCCTTAGACTGTGACCCCTGGTTCTGGACTTCCCCAACATTGGGAACATTCTTCCTGCATCCAACCTGTCCAAACCCGTCAGAATTTTAAACGTTTCTATGAGGTCCCCTCTCACTCTTCTGAACTCCAGTGAATACAAGCCCAGTTGATCCAGTCTTTCTTGATAGGTCAGTCCCACCATCCCGGGAATCAGTCTGGTGAATCTTCGCTGCACTCCCTCAATAGCAAGAACGTCCTTCCTCAAGTTAGGAGACCAAAACTGTACACAATACTCCAGGTGTGGCCTCACCAAGGCCCTATACAACTGTAGCAACACCTCCCTGCCCCTGTACTCAAATCCCCTCGCTATGAAGGCCAACATGCCATTTGCTTTCTTAACCGCCTGCTGTACCTGCATGCCAACCTTCAATGACTGATGTACCATGACACCCAGGTCTCGCTGCACCTTCCCCCTTCCTAATCTGTCACCATTCAGATAATAGTCTGTCTCTCTGTTTTTACCACCAAAGTGGATAACCTCACATTTATCCACATTATACTTCATCTGCCACGCATTTGCCCACTCACCTAACCTATCCAAGTCACTCTGCAGCCTCATAGCATCCTCCTCGCAGCTCACACTGCCACCCAACTTAGTGTCATCCGCAAATTTGGAGATACTACATTTAATCCCCTCGTCTAAATCATTAATGTACAATGTAAACAGCTGGGGCCCCAGCACAGAACCTTGCGGTACCCCACTAGTCACTGCCTGCCATTCTGAAAAGTACCCATTTACTCCTACTCTTTGCTTCCTGTCTGACAACCAGTTCTCAATCCACGTCAGCACACTACCCCCAATCCCATGTGCTTTAACTTTGCACATTAATCTCCTGTGTGGGACCTTGTCGAAAGCCTTCTGAAAGTCCAAATACACCACATCAACTGGTTCTCCCTTGTCCACCCTACTGGAAACATCCTCAAAAAATTCCAGAAGATTTGTCAAGCATGATTTCCCTTTCACAAATCCATGCTGACTTGGACCTATAATGTCACCTCTTTCCAAATGCGCTGCTGTGACATCCTTAATAATTGATTCCATCATTTTACCCACTACCAATGTCAGGCTGACTGGTCTATAATTCCCTGTTTTCTCTCTCCCTCCTTTTTTAAAAAGTGGGGTTACATTGGCTACCCTCCACTCCATAGGAACTGATCCAGAGTCAATGGAATGTTGGAAAATGACTGTCAATGCATCCGCTATTTCCAAGGCCACCTCCTTAAGTCCATCAGGCCCTGGGGATTTATCGGCCTTCAATCCCATCAATTTCCCCAACACAATTTCCCGACTAATAAAGATTTCCCTCAGTTCCTCCTCCTTACTAGACCATCTGACCCCTTTTATATCCGGAAGGTTGTTTATGTCCTCCTCAGTGAATACTGAACCAAAGTACTTGTTCAATTGGTCTGCCATTTCTTTGTTCCCCGTTATGACTTCCCCTGATTCTGACTGCAGGGGACCTACGTTTGTCTTTACTAACCTTTTTCTCTTTACATACCTATCGAAACTTTTGCAATCCGCCTTAATGTTCCCTGCAAGCTTCTTCTCGTACTCCATTTTCCCTGCCCTAATCAAACCCTTTGTCCTCCTCTGCTGAGTTCTAAATTTCTCCCAGTCCCCAGGTTCGCTGCTATTTCTGGCCAATTTGTATGCCACTTCCTTGGCTTTAATACTATCCCTGATTTCCCTAGATAGCCACGGTTGAGCCACCTTCCCCTTTTTATTTTTACGCCAGACAGGAATGTACAATTGTTGTAGTTCATCCATGCGGTCTCTAAATGTCTGCCATTGCCCATCCACAGTCAACCCCTTAAGTATCATTTGCCAATCTATCTTAGCCAATTCACGCCTCATACCTTCAAAGTTACCCTTCTTTAAGTTCTGGACCATGGTCTCTGAATTAATTGTTTCATTCTCCATCCTAATGCAGAATTCCACCATATTATGGTCACTCTTCCCCAAGGGGCCTCGCACAATGAGATTGTTAATTAATCCTCTCTCATTACACAACACCCAGTCTAAGATGGCCTCCCCCCTAGTTGGTTCCTCGACATATTGGTTTAGAAAACCATCCCTTATGCACTCCAGGAAATCCTCCTCCACCGTATTGCTTCCAGTTTGGCTAGCCCAATCTATGTGCAAATTAAGTCACCCATTATAACTGCTGCACCTTTATTGCATGCACTCCTAATTTCCTGTTTGATGCCCTCCCCAACATCACTACTACTGTTTGGAGGTCTGTACACAACTCCCACTAACGTTTTTTGTCCTTTATTGTTCTGCAGCTCTACCCATATAGATTCCACATCATCCAAGCTAATGTCTTTCCTAACTATTGCATTAATCTCCTCTTTAACCAGCAATGCTACCCACCTCCTTTTCCTTTTATTCTATCCTTCCTGAATGTTGAATACCCCTGGATGTTGAGTTCCCAGCCCTGATCATCCTGGAGCCACGTCTCCGTAATCCCAATCACATCATATTTGTTAACATCTATTTGCACACTTAATTCATCCACCTTATTGCGGATACTCCTTGCATTAAGACACAAAGCCTTCAGGCTTGCTTTTTTAACACCCTTTGTCCTTTTAGAATTTTGCTGTACAGTGGCCCTTTTTGTTCTTTGCCTTGGGTTTCTCTGCCCTCCACTTTTCCTCATCTCCTTTCTGTCTTTTGCTTTTGCCTCATTTTTGTCTCCCTCTGTCTCCCTGCATAGATTCCCATCCCCCTGCAATATTAGTTTACTCCTCCCCAACAGCACTAGCAAACACTCCCCCTAGAACATTGGTTCCGGTCCTGGCCAGGTGCAGACCGTCCGGTTTGTACTGGTCCCACCTCCCCCAGAACCGGTTCCAATGCCCCAGGAATTTGAATCCCTCCCTGCTGCACCACTGCTCAAGCCACGTATTCATCTGCACTATCCTGCAATTCCTACTCAGACTAGCACGTGGCACTGGTAGCAATCCCGAGATTACTACTTTTGAGGTCCTACTTTTTAATTTAGCTCCTAGCTCCTTAAATTCTTTTCATAGGACCTCATCCCTTTTTTTACCTATTTCGTTGGTACCAATGTGCACCACGACAACTGGCTGTTCGCCCTCCCATTTCAGAATGTCCTGCACCCGCTCCGAGACATCCTTGACCCTTGCACCAGTGAGGCAACATACTATCCTAGAGTCTCGGTTGCGGCCGCAGAAACGCCTATCTATTCCCCTCACCATCGAATCCCCTATCACTATCGCGCTCCCAATCTTTTTCCTGCCCTTCTGTGCAGCAGAGCCAGTCACAGTGCCATGAACTTGGCTGCTGTTGCCCTCCCCTGATGAGTCATCCCCCCAACAGTACTCAAAGCAGTGTATCTGTTTTGTAAGGGGATGACCACAGGGGATCCCTGCACTATGATGGGGGTGAGGGGGGAGAACTTTTAATAAAAAACTTGATTCTGGCATAAAGGTAGGATTTCTACTTTTTATTTGTTATTGATTGATTGCTTATTGCTTTTTGGCCTTTGTTTAGTGCTTTGTAAGTCTTGATGCAGGTCCTCTCAGCTTCCTTTTATTTTTTATGTGTTATTGAATGCTTATTTTTGTGCTTTGTTTGGTGCTTTGTAAGTCTTGGTGCTTTAAATGTACTAACCTGCGCCGAATTCTTAACTGCCCGCAATATTTTTCAGAGCTGGCCACATACGCTGACCTAAGTCGATTTGGAGTAAGTTTTAGCTGGACAAAGTGGCATAAATGGCCAAAATTGGCGTAAGTGTCTGGGAATGCCTCATTTTGAAAATAAAAACTGAACTAAAAGAAATCGTACCTAACTGAATTACTTTGGAGCAAATTTTGAGGGGAAAATGGCATTTTTTAAACTTACACCAGAGAAAACAACATACTCCAAAAAAATTGATGCAAGTCATGGCCAAAATTGGGACCATAGAGTGGGATTTGAACCCACAACCTTCAGACTCAGAGACAAGAGTATTACCAACTGAGCCACAGCTGATAATCAGTCACCCAATTCTATCTGCCTTAATATATTATTTTGTGGCTCGGTGTCAAATTTAACTGTTTTGTCTTGTAATTCTGTTGTGAAGCGCCTTTGGACGTTTTACTATGTCAAAGGACATCCGGTCCATCAGTCATTGAAGGTAGGCATGCAGGTACAGCAGGGAGTAAAGAAAGCAAATGGTATGCTGGTCTTCATAGCGAGGGGATTTGAGTATAGGAGCAGGGAGGTCTTATTGCAGTTGTACAGGGCCTTGGTGAGGCCACACCTTGATAATTTTGTACAGTTTTGGTCTCCTAATCTGAGGAAGGTCATTCTTGCTATTGAGGGAGTGCAGCAAAGGTTCACCAGACTGATTCCGGGGATGGCAGGACTGACATATAAAGAAAGACTGGATTGACTAGGCTTATATTCAATGGAATTTAGAAGAGTGAGAGGAGATCTCATAGAAACATATAAAATTCTGACAGGATTGGACAGGTTAGATACAGGAAGAATGTTCCGTTGTTGGGGATGTCCAGAACCAGAGGTCACAGTCTAAGGATAAGGGGTAAGCCATTTAGGACCGAGATGGGGAGAAACTTCTTCACTCAGAGAATTGTGAACTTGTGGAATTCTCTACCACAGAAAGTTGTTGAGGTCAGTTCGTTGGATATATTCAAAAGGGAGTTAGATGTGGCCCTTACGGCTAAAGGGATCAAGGGGTATGGAGAGAAAGCAGGAAAGGGGTACTGAGGTGAATGATCAGCCATGATCATATTGAATGGTGGTGCAGGCTCGAAGGGCCGAATGGCCTACTCCTGCACCTATTTTCTATGTTTCTATGTCTATGTTTCTATGACTTGTTATCTTTGAGTGATGCCAACCTATTTAGCATATCCTTTCTATCTATTTTTATCCTATCTAATATCTCGACTCCCCCCTCTCTACTGTAATATTACCTTAATCCTCTTATTTTGTGAAGACAGATGCAAAGTACTCATTCAATACCTCAGTCATGCCCCTGCCTCCACAAGATTTCCTATTATGTCCCTAATCAATCCCACCAGTCCTTTCACTTTTTATATTTTTTTAAAGATTTAGGGATCCCCTGTTGTTACCCACTAATCTTTTCTCATATTCTCGCTTTGCCCTTCTTGCATCATTTTTCAAATTCTCCTGCACTCTGTATTCTGCTTAGTTATTTTTATGTATTCTGTATCTGATATTTTTCATAAACCTCCTTTTTCTTTTTTATTTTAAGATCTATTTCCTTTGTTATCCAGGGAGCTTTAGCTTTGAATGCCCCATCTTTCCTCCTTCTGAGAATATGCTTGGTTTGTACGCGAACCAACTCAGCCTTGAAGACCTGCATCATTTACTGTTTCCTTGGCCAATCTTTGTTTCCAGTTAATATGTGCTAGATCCCTTCTCAAATCACTGAAATTGGCTTTCTTCCAGTTGGATATTTTCACCTTTGATTTTTCTTTTTCCTTTCCTAACTACTTTAAACCTAATTAAACCTTTGTTACCTCTAGACTTGATTACTCCGACTCACTCCTGGCTGGCCTCCCACATTCTACACTACGTAAACTTGTGATCATCCAAAACTCAGCAGTCCGTGTCCTAGCTCGCACCAAGTCACGATCAACCATTACCCCAATGCCTTCTGATCTACATTGGCTCCTAGTTAAACAACGCCTCAATTTCAAAATTCTCATCCTTGTTTATAAATCACTCCATGGACTTGCCCCTTCCAATCTCTGTAATCTTTTTCAGCCTCACGACCCCACAAGATATCTGCGCTCCTCAAATTCTGCCTTCTTGAACATCCCTCATTATAACTGCTCAACCGTCGGTGGCCGTGTCTTTAGCTATTTGGGCCCTAAGCTCTGGAACTCCCTCCCTAAACCTCTCCGCATCTCTACCTCTCCTTCCTCCTTTAACATTCTCCTTAAAACCTCTTTAACCAAGCTTTTGGTCATCTTCCTTAATTTCTTCTTTTGTGGCTCGGTGTCAAATTCATCTGTTTTGTCTTGTAACACTGCTGTGAAGTGCCTTGAGACATTGAGCAGATTGGAAACTGCAAATGTAACGCCCCTATTTAAAAAAGGAGGCAGCCAAAAAGCAAGAAACTATAGACCAGTTAGCCTAACATCTGTGGTTGGGAAAATGTTGGAGTCCATTATTAAAGAAGCAGTAGCAGGACATTTGGAAAAGCAAAATTTGGTCAGGCAGAGTCAGCATGGATTTATGAAGGGGAAGTCATGTTTGACAGATTTGCTGGAGTTCTTTGAGGATGTAACGAACAGGCTGGATAAAGGGTGTGGTGTGTTTGGACTTCCAAAGGCATTTGACAAGGTGCCACATAAAAGGTTACTGCACAAGATAAAAGTTCACAGGGTTGGGGGTAATATATTAGCATGGATAGAGGATTGGCTAACTAACAGAGAACAGAGTGTCAGGATAAACAGTTCATTCTCTGGTTGGCAACTGGTAACTAGTGGGGTGCCGCAGGGATCAGTGCTGGGACACCAACTATTTACAATCTATACTAACGACTTGGAAGTGTGGACTGAGTGTAACGTAGCCAAGTTTTATGACGATACAAAGATGGGAGGAAAAGTAATGTGTGAGGAGGACACAAAAAATCTGCAAAAGGACATAGACAGGCTAAGTGAGTGGGCAAAAATTTGGCAGATGGAGTATAATGTTGGAAAGTGTGAAGTCATGCGCTTTGGCAGAAAAAAATCAAAGAGCAAGTTATTATTTAAATGGAGAAAGATTGCAAAGTGCTGCAGTACAGCGGGACCTGGGGGTACTTGTGCACGAAATGCAAAAGGATAGTATGCAGGTACAGCAAGTGATCAGGAAGGCCAATGGAATCTTCGGGCTAGATTTTCCACTAGGTGGCCATCGCCTAAAAAAATGGGCTTTGTTCCAGCGATGTACGATGTCTCAGCCTTACTGATCGCTGGAACATAGCCATTTTTTTTTAGCATTTTCCACTTGGCGATAGGCCAGCGATGTGAAATGGGCGATCCGAAGGGATGTCTTGCTACAGCTATACAAGGTATTGGTGAGGCCACAACTGGAATACTGCGTGCAGTTTTGTTTCCGATATTTACGAAAGGATATACTTGCTTTGAAGGCAGTTCAGAGAAGGTTCACTCGGTTGATTCCGGGGATGAGGGGGTTGACTTATGAGGAAAGGTTGAGTAAGTTGGGCCTCTACTCATTGGAATTCAGAAGAATGAGAGGTGATCTTATCGAAACATATAAGATTATGAGGGGGTTTGACCGGGTGGATGCAGAGAGGATGTTTCCACTGATGGGGGAGACTAGAACTAGAGGGCATAATTTTAGAATAAGGGCACGCCCATTTAAAACAGAGATGAGGAGAAATTTCTTCTCTGAGAGTTGTAAATCTGTGGAATTTGCTGCCTCAGAGAGCTGTGGAAGCTGGGGCATGGAATAAATTTAAGACAGAAATAGACAGTTTCTTAAATGATAAGGGATTAAGGGGTTATGGGGAGCGGGCGGGGAAGTGGAGCTGAGTCCATGATCAGATCAGCCATGATCTTATTGAATGGCAGAGCAGGCTCGAGGGGCCGTATGACCTAGTCCTGTTCCTATTTCTTATGTTCTACTACATTAAAGGCTCTATATAAATAAAAGTTATTATTAATAATAATAATTATATTACAAGAACACAAGAAATAGAAGCAGGAGGTATAGTCGATTATGACCCCTCGAGCCTGCTCTGCCATTCAATAAGATCATGGCTGAACTTTCCTGCCTTAAGGCCCATATCCCTTAATTACCTTAGTGCCCAAAAATCTATCGATCTCTGTCTTGAATACTGAGAATTAACAACTGAGCATCCACCGCCTTCTGTGGTAGAGAATTCCAAAGATTCACAACCCTCTGAGTGAAGAAATTCTTCCTCATCTCAGTCTTAAATGGCCGACCCCTTATCGTGAGACTATGACCCCCAGTTCTAGATTCTCCAGCCAGGGAAAACAGCCTCTCAGCATCTACCCTGTCAAGCCCGCGAAGAATTTTCTACATTTCAATAGGATCACTTCTCATTCTTCTAAACTCCAGAGAATATAGACCCATTCTACTCAATTTATGAAAGGATGGAGACAGAAAGCAGGAAACGATAGAACAGTTAGCCTAACATCTGTCATTGGGAAAATGCTGGAATCCATCATTAAGGAAGTAGTAGCAGGACATTTAGAAAATCATAATGCAGTCAAGCAGTATCAGCATGGTTTTATGAAAGGGAAATCATGTTTGACAAATTCGCTCAAGTTCTTAGAGGATGTAACGAGCAGGGTGGATAAAGGGGAACCAGTAGATGTTGTATATTTGGATTTCCAGAAAGCATTTGATAAGGTGCCACACAAAAGGTTATTGCACAATTAAGGGTTGGGGTAATATATTAGCGTGGATAGAGGATTGGCTGATGAACAGAAAGCATAGAGTTTGAATAAATTTTCAGGTTGGCAAACTGTAACTAGTGAGGTGCCATAGGGAGCAGTGCTGGGGCCTCAACTATTTACAATTTATATTAATGACTTGGATGAAGGGACCAAGTATAATGTAGCTATATTTGCTGATGATACAAGGATAGGTGGGAAAGCAAGTTGTGAGCAGGGCGCAAAGAATCTACAAAGGGATATAGACAGGCTAAGTGAGTGGGCAAAAATTAGCAGATGGAGTATAACGTAGGAAAATATCAGTTTGGTAGGAAAAATAAAAAAGCAAATTATTATCTAAATGGGGAAAGATTACAAAATGCTGTGGTACAGAGGGATCTGGGGGTCCTTGTACATGAAACACAAAAAGTTAGCACGCAGGTACAACAAATAATTAGGAAGGCAAATGGAATGTTGGCCTTTATTGCAAGGGGGATGGAATATAAAAGTAGGGAAGTCCTGCTATAACTGTACACCACACATGGATTACTGTGTATAGTTTTGGTCTCCTTATTTAAGGAAGGATATACTTGCACTGGAGGCAATTCAGAGAAGGTTCATGAGGTTCATTCATGAGATGAAGAGGTTGTCATATGAAGAAATGTTGAGCAGGTTGGGCCTATACTCATTGGAGATTAGATGACTTAGAGGTGATCTTATTGAAACATATAAGATTTTGAGGGGGCTTGACAGGGTAGATGCAGAGAGGACGTTTCCCATCGTGGGGGAATCTAGAACTAGGGGGTATTGTTTCAGAATAAGGGGTCACCCATTTAAAATGGAAATGAGGAGGAATTTCTTCTCTGAGGGTCATGAATTTTTGGAATTCTTTACCTCAGAGAACTGTGGAGGCTGGGTCATTGAATTTATTAAAAAGGTGGAAATAGACAGATTTTTGAAAGCTAAGGGAGTCAAGGGTTATGGTGAATGGGCGGGGAAGTGGAGTAGAGGCCAAGATCAGATCAGCCATGATCTTATAGAATGGCAGAGCAGGCACGAGGGGCCAAATGGCCTACTCCTGCTCCTATTTCTTATGTTCTTATGTTCAATCGCTTTATATTGGACAACCTTCCTGTTGTGTCCTTAGATGCTCGAACAATGACTTCACGAGGCAGTATGTTGTACTTGAACTGCAGTGACCTTAGTCCTTTATTAGTTAACTCCAGAGAGTGAGGATCACACCTGGTGGCCTGCCTTTTATACTGGGCCAGGCACACCAGTACAAGTAACCTACAATTCTCCCTCTGGTGGCACACCTTGATATAGTACCAACAGTAGCCATGTACGGTACATGACATCACTCCCCCCGAACCCATAGTGCAAATCGCCTCTGCATTAACTATGCTCTCGGTACAGCTCTATATAGGTTCTGTCTGATGGACCCCTAGCGGGCCGGCTCAACCTTGGGTGGGTCGTTGGTGTAATAGCGTGCTGGTGGTTGCTGTTTGTGTGTGTGTATTCTTGGCCACTCCATTCTCCCCCCTACCATGTTGGTGTGGCGGAGGCTCCTGGCATTCATGTACCTACAAGTTCGGGTGAGAGGGTTTTACATTTCTTTGGGGTTTTTTTTGTGGTTCCGTGGTACGACAAGAGCATTAGATGCCTTGTTGAAGCGGTGACCAGTGCGTAAGGACAACTGGTTTCAGAGCTGCTGAGTGGTGTCCCTGCAGTCTGGTGGCGGTTCAGCGCCCAGTGCTGGCAGTGGGAAGCCGGTTGGCTCGCACAGCCTGCTCTCGGGGCTGCTGCCATGATCCCTTGCGGCCGGCAGGTTCACAGATGGCTGTGACCCCCGCCCCCCCCCCCGCCCCGGTCCTTTCTTTGCGCCCTGGGTCCCAGCTGCTCCCTGAGGAGACGACAGCAGTGTACAGGGAACTGCTGACTCGCTGCGTCACTTGTTTCGTAATCCCGGCTGGTGCTTGTTTCCTCTGGGGAAACATTGGCGGGTGACCCGACATCTAGGGGTATGGCCTTGGGGCAGCCTGCTCTTTCAGACTCGTGGCAGTTGCCTGAGCGATGGAGCTGACGCAGGGCATGGTATCACTGCCGGTGCCTTTGCCCTGATGAGGTTGCTTGCCTCTCAGCTCGTGTGTGTTGGCTGCTTGTGACCACACTCCGTGGTGCCTGACTGTGGTCCCTGGGACGCAAGCTGCAGCGTTGGGTAGCCTGCTGGACCTGTGTGCACCCGACAGGTGTCTGCCCGCTGCATTGGCTGAATGCAGTGGGAATCCTGCATCACACAGCTTTTCCTTGCTTATGATGGACACTATAAGGATCCGAACACGATCGCGCGACTTTTACTCGCTGGTTGCATGTATACAATTTCGATCATCCGTTACATAGAAACATAGAAATATAGAAAATAGGTGCAGGAGTAGGCCATTCGGCCCTTCTAGCCTGCACCGCCATTCAATGAGTTCATGGCTGAACATGCAACTTCAGTACCCCATTCCTGCTTTCTCACCATACCCCTTGATCCCCCTAGTAGTAAGGACTACATCTAACTCCTTTTTGAATATATTTAGTGAATTGGCCTCAACAACTTTCTGTGGTAGAGAATTCCACAGGTTCACCACTCTCTCGGTGAAGAAGTTCCTCCTCATCTCGGTCCTAAATGGCTTACCCCTTATCCTTAGACTGTGACCCCTGGTTCTGGACTTCTCAACATTGGGAACATTCTTCCTGTATCTAACCTGTCTAAACCCATCAGAATTTTAAACGTTTCTATGAGATCCCCTCTCATTCTTCTGAACTCCAGTGAATACAAGCCCAGTTGATCCAGTCTTTCTTAATATGTCAGTCCCGCTATCCCGGGAATCAGTCTGGTGAACCTTCGCTGCACTCCCTCAATAGCAAGAACGTCCTTCCTCAAGTTAGGAGATCAAAACTGCACACAATACTCCAGGTGTGGCCTCACCAAGGCCCTGTACAACTGTAGTAACACCTCCCTGCCCCTGTACTCAAATTCCCTCGCTATGAAGGCCAACATGCCATTTGCTTTCTTAACTGCCTGCTGTACCTGCATGCCAACCTTCAATGACTGATGTACCATGACACCCAGGTCTCGTTGCACCTCCCCTTTTCCTAATCTGTCACCATTCAGATAATAGTCTGTCTCTCTGTTTTTACCACCAAAGTGGATAACCTCACATTTATCCACATTATACTTCATCTGCCATGCATTTGCCCACTCACCTAACCGATCCAAGTCACTCTGCAGCCTCATAGCATCCTCCTCGCAGCTCACACTGCCACCCAACTTAGTGTCATCCGCAAATTTGGAGATAGTACGTTTAATCCCCTCGTCTAAATCATTAATGTACAATGTAAACAGCTGGGGCCCCAGCACAGAACCTTGCGGTACCCCACTAGTCACTGCCTGCTGTTCTGAAAAGTACCCATTTACTCCTACTCTTTCCTTCCTGTCTGCCAACCAGTTCTCAATCCACATCAGCACACTGCTCCCAATCCCATGTGCTTTAACTTTGAACATTAATCTCTTGTGTGGGACCTTGTCAAAAGCTTTCTGAAAGTCCAAATACACCACATCAACTGGTTCTCCCTTGTCCACTCTACTGGAAACATCCTCAAAGAATTCCAGAAGATTTGTCAAGCATGATTTCCCTTTCACAAATCCATGCTGACTTGGACCTATCATGTCACCTCTTTCCAAATGCGCTGCTATGATATCCTTAATAATTGATTCCATCATTTTACCCACTACCGATGTTAGGCTGACCGGTCTATAATTCCCTGTTTTCTCTCTCCATCCTTTTTTAAAATGTGGGGTTACATTGGCTACCCTCCACTCGATAGGAACTGATCCAGAGTCTATGGAATGTTGGAAAATGATTGTCAATGCATCCGCTATTTCCAAGGCCACCTCCTTAAGTACTCTGGGATGCAGACCATCAGGCCCTGGGAATTTATCGGCCTTCAATCCCATCAATTTCCCTAACACAATTTCCCTCCTAATAAGGATATCCTTCAGTCCCTCCTTCTCACTAGACCTACTGTCTCCTAGTACATTCGGAAGGTTATTTGTGTCTTCCTTCTTGAAGACAGAACTGAAGTATTTGTTCAATTGGTCTGCCATTTCTTTGCTACTCATTATAAATTCACCTGAATCCGACTGCAAGGGACCTACATTTGCGTTCACTATTCTTTTTCTCTTCACATATTTATAGAAGCTTTTGCAGTCTGTTTTTATGTTCCCTGCAAGTTTCCTCTCGTACTCTATTTTCCCTCTCTTAATTAAACCCTTAGTCCTCTTCTGTTGAATTCGAAATTTCCCCCAGTCCTCAGGTTTGTTACTTTTTCTCGCCAATGCCTCCTCCTTGGTTTTAACACTATCCTTAATTTCCCTTGTTAGCCACGGTTGAGCCACCTTCCCCGTTTTATTTTTACTCCAGACAGGGATGTACAATTGCTGAAGTTCATCCATGCGATCTTTAATGTTTGCCATTGCTTATCCACCGTCAACCCTTTAAGTATCCTTTGCCAGTCTATTCTAGCCAATTCACATCTCATACCATCGAAGTTACCTTTCCTTAAGTTCAGGATTAACTGTATCGCTCTCCATCTTAATAAAGAATTCTACCATATTATGGTCACTCTTCCTCAAGGGGTCTCGCTCAACAAGATTGCTAATTAGTCCCTTCTCATTACACATCACCCAGTCTAGGATGGCCAGCTCTCTAGTTGGTTCCTCGACATATTGAAAATCATCCCGAATACACTCCAGGAAATCCTCTTCCACTGCATTACTACCAGTTTGGTTAGCCCAATCAATGTGTCGATTAAAGTCACCCATGATAACTGCTGTACCTTTATTGCACACATCCCTTATTTCTTGTTTGATGCTGTCCCCAACCACACTACTACTGTTTGGTGGTATGGACATAACTCCCACTAGTGTTTTCTGCCCTTTGGTATTCCGCAGCTCCACCCATACCGATTCCACATCATCCAGGCTAATGTCCCTCCTTACTATTGTATTAATTTCCTCTTTAACCAGCAACACCACCCCGCCTCCTTTTCCTCTCTGCCTATCCTTTTTAAATGTTGAATACCCCTGGATGTTGAGTTCTCAGCCTTGGTCACCCTGAAACCATGTCTCCGTGATGCCAATTACATCATATCCATTAATTGCTGTCTGCGCAGTTAATTTGTCCACCTTATTCCGAATACTCCTCGCATTGAGGCACAGAGCCTTCAGGCTTGTCTTTTCAACACACTTTGCCCCTTTAGAATTTTGCTGTAATGTGGCCCTTTTTGTTTTTTGCCTTGGGTTTCTCTGCCCTCCACTTTTATTATTCTGCTTTCTATCTTTTGCTTCTGCCTCCATTTTATTTCCCTCTGTCTCCCTGCATGGGTTCCCATCCCCCTGCTATGTTAGTTTAACTCCTCCCCAACAGCACTAACAAACACTGCCCCCAGGACATTGGTTCCGGTCCTGCTCAGGTGCAGACTGTCCGGTTTGTACTGGTCCCACCTCCCCCAGAACCGGTTCCAATGTCCCAGGAATTTGAATCACTCCCTTCTGCACCACTCCTCAAGCCACGTATTCATCTGACCTCTCATGCGATTCCTACTCTGACTAGCACGTGGCACTGGTAGCAATCCTGAGATTACTACTTTTGAGGTCCTACTTTTTAAATTTAGCTCCTAGCTCCCCAAATTTGTCTCGTAGGACCTCATCCCGTTTTTTACCTACATCATCGGTACCTATGTGCACCACGACAACTGGCTGTTCACTCTCCCTTTTCAGAATGTCCTGCACCCGCTCCGAGACATCCTTGACCCTTGCACCAGGGAGGCAACATACCATCCTGGAGTCTTGGTTGCGACTGCAGAAACGCCTATCTATTCCCCTTACAATCGAATCCCCTATCACTCTAGCTCGCCCATTCTTTTTCCTGCCCTCCTGTGCAGCAGAGCCAGCCACGGTGCCATGAACTTGGCTGCTGCTGCCCTCCCCTGATGAGTCATCCCCCTCAACAGTACCCAAAACAGTGTATCTGTTTTGCAGGGGGGTGACCGCAGGGGACCCCTGCACTACCTTCCTTCCACTGCTCTTCCTGTTGGTCACCCATTTCCAATCTGGCTGTGTACCCTTTACCTGCGGTGAGACCAACTCACTAAACGTGCTATTCACGTCATTCTCAGCATTGTGCATGCTCCAGAGTGAATCCACCCGCAGCTCCAGTGCCGCAATGCGGTCCGTCAGGAGTTGGAGGTGGATACACTTCCCGCACATGTAGTCGTCAGGGACACTGGAAGCGTCCCTGACTTCACACATATTACAGGAGGAGCATTACACGTGTCCGAGCTCTCCTGCCATGACTTAATCCCTAGATTAACTTAATTTGGCAACAGCAATACTAAATGTTACTGACTGATATAGAAAACAAAAGTAAAACTACTTACCAATCACCAGCCAATCACTTACCCCCTTGGCTGTGATGTCACCTTTCGATTTTTTTCTACTTCTTTTTGCTTTCCTGCTGCAGCTGCACTGGTATGCCTCCTCGACGCACCTGCTACCATAGCCCACCACTGGGGATCAGGACCTGAACCAGCTGTCGGGGTTTTTTTGCTCTGCCCAATTATGGGGGTCTTTGGTGGCTGTTGGCGTATTGGGCCTCTCTGTCCCTTCTAGAGGACGGTCCAGCAGCTTATGGCTCGCTGACCACTAAACTGGCGGTTTCGAAGCACCCTAGCACCTCTAGCTGGTTCTAACCTCAGAATTTTGGTGGATTATGAGTTTCCACAAGGGAAAACAAAACACTCAGAGACAAGTGGTCCTTGGAACGAAAAAAACGGGTATGTCCAATTTATTAGCCACGGTAAGTTTCCAACAAGGTCAAACTTCATCAAACACATATCTGACACACACTTATAAACTATGAAAATCTATGGGAAGAAACGGACACAACGAAAGCCTTACACAATTTTATCTTTACAAGACATTTCCAACACCACCCTCACCCCCCTTTTTACCTGACTGACCTAGGCTGACAGTTGGGAAAAGAAACCCCAGGATAATACTTACGATCCCTTTTGACAGTTATTTTTTTTTTTAGCCTTAGGATGGTTGGTTTACGGGGTAGCTGGAGTGAATGTTGCCTCTCCCAGTTACTTCGGTCTCCGGCTCTTCAGCTGGTTGGCCTCGGAGCGTTGTTCGGTGTGCGGCTTGGCTTTTTGAGATGATGTTGGACCTCTCGGTAGTTGGGTTGTATATTCTGCACACAAGTCGAGTCCAGGGCCCGTTCGATGGTAGGTTTCCCAGCCGGTAACAGTCCATCTCCGTTCTCTCTCAGTTTCTGTCTGTCTGTGACTGCTACTGCTCCTCGACTCCTTCTCCTACTGCTCCAGCTGTTTCTCCCCTCTCGGTGGTTCCATAGGTCCTATATTTGTATCCAGTTTAGTTCTGGCCTTTTTGCGCCCAATGGTGGTCCATTGTGTAAGTTTGGGCGGGGAGATAGCTTTGAATATTTAATCAGAAGATGTCACAGGTACAGGTAGGTGCGAGGACAGGGGTATTGTTTCAGTGCACATTGGTGCCTCAAAGTCTGCTGGTCCATTGTAACAGTCCTGGGAGTCAATCGGTTTGGGCCTCCCCTTTGATGGGCCATCACCGCAGTGATCTCAGGACTATTGTCCACTGTCCATATTAATTAGGTAGATGATGGTCCACATTCATAACGTGATTAGGGGTGAGTCATATTTTTGAACTGGGCCAGGTAGTCCACATTGGTTGAGGATTTCCCTACTTCAGGCCCTACTTGACCCCTGATTGGCCTGCCAGAATGCACTTTTCCCCGATTAGCCAGTGCCTCTGTCTCGCTTGTGAGCCAGACTCCACAATGTCTGTATCCGCCCACACGTCTCCCAACCTGCCTGGTCTGAGGGTTTTACTTGGCCAAAAAATATTCATTTAAAATGTATAGAACAATCCCATCTTAGTTTTCTTGTCCTTAGGGTGTTCTAAAAGAAAATGCGGCCGTGGATTTTCGAACCTTACACAGCCAGGATCTTTTACTGTCGTTGGTAAAAAAAAACTGTGTCCTCCATGGGAGCTGGTCCAGCGTCCCAGCGGAGATGCAGGAGGTGATTAAACCGTACCACAGGCGCAAAGACTAAATGTCCCTGCAGGCGGACTGTCTGTTGTGTGGTAATCGCGTGGTCTTGCCCAAGAAAGGCAGAGATACGTTAATTTGTGAACTGCACAGCACCCACCAAGGCATTGTAATGATTGAAGCCACAGTCAGATCCCATGTGTGGTGGCCCAGCATCGGCTCAGATTTAGAGTCATGATTGCGCCAGTGCAACACTTGCTCTCAGCTGAGCAATGCACCCAGAGAGGCACTGCCGAGTTTGTAGTCGTCGCCCTCCAAACCGTGGTCAAGGATCCACATGGACTATGCGGGCCCATTTCTAGGCAAAATGTTCTTGGTTGTCGTGGATGCTTACTCAAAATGGATTGAATGTGCAATAATGTCTGTAAACACGTCCACGGCCACTATTGAGAGCCTACGAGCCATGTTTGCCATGCACGGCCTGCCTGATGTCCTAGTCAGTGACAATGGACCTGTTTCACCAGTGCTGAATTCAAGGAATTCATGACCCGCAATGGGATCAAGCACATCACATCTGCCCCATTCAGAAAGGAGATGAGTAAAAGTGAAGGGCAGAGAAACCCAAGGCAAAAAATAAAAAGGGCCACTGAATGTAAAGGGGCTGCAGGAGGGGTCAAAACTAAAAATCATGGATTAAAAACTAGTATTAAAACACTCTACCTAAATGCACGCAGCATTCGAAATAAAGTAAATGAGTTGATGGCACAAATCATTACAAATGGGTATGATTTGGTGGCCATTACAGAAACGTGGTTGCAGGGTGGCCAAGCCTGGGAATTAAACATACAGGGGTATCTGACGATTTTGAAAGATAGACAAGAAGGGAAAGGAGGTGGGGTAGCTCTTTTAATAAAGGATGATATCAGGGCAGTTGTGAGAGACGATATTGGCTCTAATGAACAAAATGTTGAATCATTGTGAGTGGAGATTAGAGATAGTAAGGGGAAAAAGTCACTGGTGGGCGTAGTTTATAGGCCCCCAAATAATAACTTCATGGTGGGGCGGGTAATAATCAAGGAAATAATGGAGGCATGTGAAAAAGGAACGGCAGTAATCATGGGGGATTTTAACCTACATATCGATTGGTCAAATCAAATCGCACGGGGTAGCCTTGAGGAGGAATTCATAGAATGCATACGGGATTGTTTCTTAGAACATTATGTTACAGAACCTACAAGGGAGCAAGCTATCTTAGATCTGGTCCTCTGTAATGAGACAGGAATAATAAACGATCTCCGAGTAAAAGATCCTCTCGGAATGAGTGATCACAGTATGGTTGAATTTGTAATACAGATTGAGGGTGAGGAAGTAGTGTCTCAAACGAGCATACTATGCTTAAACAAAGGGGACTACAGTGGGATGAGGGCAGAGTTGGCTAAAGTAGACTGGAAACACAGACTAAACGGTGGCACAATTGAGGAACAGTGGAGGACTTTGAAGGAGCTCTTTCATAGTGTGCAACAAAAATATATTCCAGTGAAAAAGAAGGGCGGTAAGAGAAGGGATAACCAGCCGTGGATAACCAGGGAAATTAAGGAGAGTATCAAATTAAAAACCAATGTGTATAAGGTGACCAAGGTTAGTGGGAAACTAGAAGATTGGGAAAATTTAAAAGGCAGCAAAGAATGACTAAGAAAGCAATAAAGAAAGGAAAGATAGATTACGAAAGTAAACTTGTGCAAAACATAAAAACAGATAGCAAAAGCTTTTACCGATATATAAAACGGAAAAGAATGACTAAAGTAAATGTTGGTCCCTTAGAAGATGAGAAGGGGGATTTAATAATGGGAAATGTGGAAATGACTGAGACCTTAAACAATTATTTTGCTTCGGTCTTCACAGTGGAAGACACAAAAACCATGCTAAAAATTGCTGGTCACGGGAATGTGGGAAGGAAGGACCTTCAGATAATCGCTATCACTAGGGGTGTAGTCCTGAAAAGGCTAATGGGACTCAAGGTAGACAAGTCCCCTGGTCCGGATGAAATGCATCCCAGGGTATTAAAAGAGATGGCGGAAGTTATAGCAGATGCATTCGTTATAATCTACCAAAATTCTCTGGACTCTGGGGAGGTACCAGTGGATTGGAAAGCAGCTAATGTAATGCCTCTGTTTAAAAAAGGGGGGCAGACAAAAGGCAGGTAACTATAGGCCGGTTAGTTTAACATCTGTAGTGGGGAAAATGCTTGAAGCTATCATTAAGGAGGAAATAACGGGACATCTAGATCGGAATAGTGCAATCAAGCAGGCGCAGCATGGATTCATGAAGAGGAAATCATGTTTAACTAATTTACTGGAATTCTTTGAGGATATAATGAGCATGGTGGATAGAGGTGTACCGATGGATGTGGTGTATTTAGATTTCCAAAAGGCATTCGATAAGGTGCCACACAAAAGGTTACTGCAGAAGATAAAGGTACGCGGGGTCAGTGGAAATGTATTAGCATGGATAGAGAATTGGCTGGCTAACAGAAAGTAGAGAGTCGGGATAAATGGGTCCTTTTGGGTTGGAAATCGGTGGCTAGTGGTGTGCCACAGGGATCGATGCTGGGACCACAACTGTTTACAATATACATAGATGACCTGGAAGAGGGGACAGAGTGTAGTGTAACAAAATTTGCAGATGACACAAAGATTAGTGGGAAAGTGGGTTGTGTAGAGGACACAGAGAGGCTGCAAAGAGATTTAGATAGGTTAAGCGAATGGGCTAAGGTTGGGCAGATGGAATACAATGTTGGAAAATGTGAGGTCATCCACCTTGGGAAAAAAAACATAAAAAGGGAATACTATTTGAATGGGGAGAAATTACAACATGCTGCAGTGCAGAGGGACCTCGCGGTTCTTGTGCATGAATCCCAAAAAGTTAGTTTGCAGGTGCAGCAGGTAATCAGGAAGGCGAATGGAATGTTGGCCTTCATTGCGAGAGTGATGGAATACAAAAACAGGGAGGTCCTTCTGCAACTGTATAGGGTATTGGTGAGGCCGCACCTGGAGTACTGCGTGCAATTTTGTTCGCCTTACTTAAGGAAGAATATACTGGCTTTGGAGGGGGTACAGAGACGATTCACTAGGCTGATTCCGGAGATGGTGGGGTTACCTTATGATGATAGATTGAGTAGACTGGGTCTTTACTCGTTGGAGTTCAGAAGGATGAGGGGTGATCTTATAGAAACATTTAAAATCATGAAAGGGATTGACAAGATAGAGGCAGAGAGGTTGTTTCCACTGGTCGGGGAGACTAGAACTAGGGGGCACAGCCTCAAAATACGGGGGAGCCAATTTAAAACCGAGTTGAGAAGGAATTTCTTCTCCCAGAGGGTTGTGAATCTGTGGAATTCTCTGCCCAAGGAAGCAGTTGAGGCTAGCTCATTGAATGTATTCAAGTCACAGATCGATAGATTTTTAACCAATAAGGGAATTAAGGGTTATGGGGAGCAGGCGAGTAAGTGGAGCTGAGTCCACGGCCAGATCAGCCATGACCTTGTTGAATGGCGGAGCAGGCTCGAGGGGCTAGATGGCCTACTCCTGTTCCTAATTCTTATGTTCTTATAAGCCTGCATCCAACGGCCAGGCAGAACGGGCAGTTCAGACCATCAAGCAAAGCTTGAAACGCGTGTCGGAAGGCTCCCTGCAGATCTGACTGTCCCGAGTTCTGCTCAGCTACCGCATCAGACCCCACTCGCTCTCTGGGGTTCCACCAGCCGAGCTGCTCATGAAAAGGGCACTCAAAACAAGGCTCTCTCTTGTCCACCCTGATCTCCATGATCATGTGGAGGGCGGGCGGCATCATCAAAGTGTGTACCATGACTGTGCAAATTTGTCACGCGATCTTGAGGTCAATGACCCTGTGTTTGTATTCAATTATGGACATGGTCCCAAATGGCTCACTGGCATGGTCATAGCCAAAGAGGGGAGTAGTTTGATTTGGTCCAAATGTTTTCTGAACATTAGTCCATTGGTCAAATTGGCCAATGAATTAATGTGCAGAAAACATTTGGACCAAATCAAATTGCAGTTCACCAACAGCTACGAACAACCCAAAGAAGACACCACCAACTTTGACCCTCCAACACACACACACACATGGCACCCGACATCATGGTTGACCACGAAGCCAAACTGAACATCCCCAGCAGCCCAGTGAAGAACTAACCAACTCACCCACACCCGCATTTGTACCGAGACGATCGACAAAGGAGCAAAAAGCCTCAGCTCGTCTCACCTTGTAAATAAGTGTATTATTAACTTTACGAGGGAGTGATGTTATGTATTTAACCCCTTGTAACCTGTATCACACCACCACCCGAGGGCCTACCTGTTGGAGTCCCAAGGGATCCCAGCATCCTTTGGGAGCACGGTATATAAGCAGGCCACCCATGAGATACCTGCACTCTGGAGTCTTCTTAAAAGGAACTAAGGTCACACTTGCTCATTGTTCACAGTACTCAGTTTCATCCTTTATTATGGACACATCACTTGTTACATTGCTTAAATGTGTGGAACTGTCCCTTTAATTGTAGTGGGTTGGAGGCCTCCTTTAAGAGAGCTTTGCTTTCTTTACCCCAATCCGCTTCTCCGTTTGGTGCCACGTGTTGATCCATCAGCGTTGCACCTCGTGGTCTGGTCATGGCCATCTTTGTCTGCAGCGCATCGCCTCGTGGTTCTGCTGCCATCTTTTCTTCGTCCACGATGCTGACTGTGGTGATCCTCTTCTCCCCGGGTTCTGCCGCCGCAGTAGAGAGGTCGCTGCTTGATCCAATTTTCTCCCTCCTGAGTCCTGCCACTGGGGCCTGGAAGGTGCATTCGGGTCCTCTCAGCTGGATCATCTCCACACAGTCGTGTTGAGTGGTCTGTGTCTCGGCTGCCGTGCTGGACTGCTCTCCAGTGTCAGGTCCACCCTCAGGTGAGGGTTTGCTTTGCCTATGAGCGCAGAGGGCTTCGATCGTTGGAAGGGTATAATCTTCCCACGTCCACTGGATCTTCTCCATCCACCTTCTGCCAAGCAACGTTCATCCATCACCTGTAACAATCCACAGAGGTAACTTGTGCACCACTCCATCATGGAGTACTTTTACATTCACACTACCAACGACTGGGATGATTTAATTGGTGTAGGTACGCAGTTTTGCCTGAACCGGGGCCAACTCGGATTGTTTAGCCGGATTGTCCCATAGCCTCTCAAAGGCTTTTTGATTCATTACTGACTGGCTCGCCCCCGTGTCCACTTCCATGAAGACTGGAACGCCATTCATCTCGGGGAACACTCTGCGGTGCAGGTAAACATGCTATATACCTCATCGTGGGGCTGAGCTGCCTCTCTGTCTAACAATTCGTAATCCACGTTGGATTCCTGGCCATCTGCAGACTCCTCATCGACACAGTGAGTCCTATTTCCCTTACACATTCGCTGGAGGTGGCCCTTTGTGCCGCAGCCTTTGCAAACATAGTCTTTAAAATGGCACTGGTGAGCCCTGGGATTCCCTCCACAACGCCAGCATGGGGCTACACGGTTAGCCCCCCCATAGGCAGACTCTGAGTTAAGGTGCCAGCAAGTCCCTGACGAGGCCATAGACGTTGGGCCCACAACTGGCCAGTAGGATAGCGCGGCGCTTATAGGATAGCGCGAGACTTATCAGCCGGGTCGTCTCTTGCCAGGTCGTTTGCTGTAAAAAAGTGTTCTAGCCTCTCCACAAAAGCATCCCAATCATCACCATCAACAAACTGCTGCACCATAACAAGGGTAGCCATTTTCGCGTGAAAGTTTGTATTCTCGTTGCCAGTTGTGTCCTTAGATGCTCTAACAATGACTCCATGAGGCAGTATGTTGTACTTGAACTGTAGTGACCTTAGTCCTTTATTAGTTAACTCCAGAGTGAGGAACACACCTGGTGGCCTGCCTTTTATACTGGGCCAGGCACACCTGTACAGGTAACCTATGAGTCTCCTACTGCTATGCCCTCTGGTGGCACACCTTGACATAGTATCAACAGTGGCCAGGTAAGATACATGACTCTTCCCATCCTAGTAATCAAACTAGTGAACCTTCGTTGCAACCCCTTGAAGGTAAGTATATCCTTCCTTAGGCAAGAAGGTCAAAAGTGTACACAGGACTCTAGGTGTGGTCTCCCCAAAGCTCTATATAATTGCAGCAAGACTTAATGGGGCCGAAATTGCCCTCTTTTAAAAAAAAATTTTTTTAAGGCCCGTGATAACGGGGGGGTAAGGCTTTTCGGCCTGGGGGCAGGCGGAGGGCTCGACCCGTCCGCAATTGCCCCTGGGCCGGGTTATGGTGTGTGCCATCATTCTTGCCCTGTCCGACGCGCCGACCCCTTTTGCACCCTGTGGTGGGAGTCGCCCCGCGGGAGTGCTGTCGCATTGGTCAGTACCACCTACAGCTTCGCGGGCCGCAAGGCTACTGGTGGCTGGGTGCTGTGGCCGCCCTTAAAGGGAGTGCGTACTGCCGCGGCTGCCATTTTGTTTTAATTGTTGGCCGACTCCTGAGTCGGCTTGACAATGGTGGCCGCTGGCCCAGCCGAACCACTTCCTGGTGACCCAATGGACGCAACGGAGGCCTCACAGCATCCCTCCCCTTTAAGTGAAGAGCAGGGACATTGTGATGCGTCAGCGCCCTGCTGACATGCTCAACAGGACACTAAATGACACCGCCCACCTTCCGCCCCGCTCCCGCCATCAACAGCACCCGAGAGCCCCGGGAGGCTTCCCAAAAAACAAAGGCACGTGTATCGTTCCATTCTCCGCCCCATCTCTACGGGCGCTAAATCTTCAGTTAATTCAAATTATCCGCTCCCTCGGTGTGGAGGGAAACTTCGGCCCCAATTACTCTTGTACTGCAACTCCCTTGCAATAACAGCTAACATATCATTTACCTTCCTAATTTTTTGCTGAACCTGCCTGTTAACTTTCTGTGATTTGTGTATAAGGATACCGAGGGTCTCTGAATCCCAACAGTAACTAATCTCTCACCTTTTAAAAAATATTCTGCTTTTCCTTTCTTCCTACCAAAGTGGTCTTTATCTACCCTGCTAGTTACACCCTCAAAAAACTCTAATTATCAAACACGATTTCCTTGTCATAAAATCATGTTTACTCTGCCCAATCATATTATAATCACGATGTTCTCTCACTGAAACATACTCCACTTGCCCCATTTCATTCTCTAGAGCTAAAGCCAGCACAACTTCCTTCCCTTCCTCATTGGGCTAGTAACATACGGATTAAAAAAGTTCACCTGTACACATTTTCGGAATTTTTCACTTTTCTTGCCCATATTCAAGGCCAGTCCCTTGACCTTGCCATCTCTCGTGGCCTCGCCACTCCCATCGTGTCAATCACAGATAAGGCCATCTCTGACCACTTCCTCGTATTGCTCTCCACCCAAATTCCCCTTCCACCAATCCCCCCACCGCCAACCCTAACCCCTCTGCCCCCCTTGGAAAAAAACCTCTCTCCCGACTCTCTTACAACTGCACTTATTAACTCCCAACTGTCCAGTCTTTGGCCCTCCATTTACCATGACATCTCGACAGCTACCGATCTGCTCAACCACACCCTCACCAGCAGCTTTGATGCCCTAGTCCCTGTTAAAACAATTACTCTCTCTCACTCTGGCCATTCCCCTTGGTACAGCCCTGTTCATTGCTCCCTTACATCCAAGGCATGTAGACTTGAACAGATATGGCGGACAACTGGTTTAGCCATTCACCGCCAGACCAGGCCGGACCACATAAAAGCACCACCGAGCTTCTATTCTCCACTGCTAACCATCTTTTTAAACCGCTCTCCCCAGTCTCTATCCTCACCTCAGACAATAAGTGTGAGGAGCTCATGAACTTCTTTGTCTCCAAGATTGAGCCCATCTGTTCGCCTGCCTCTGCCTCTTCCCTTCCTTCCCCTAGCTCACCAGGCCAAACTTCCTCTAAGGAACCCCCTGCCCTAAAACCCTGACCTCACATCTTTCTCCAGTTTCTCTCTAATCTCCCCTCATGACCTTTCCAAGCTCATCCTGTCCATGAGACCACTTCCTGCTCCCTTGAGCCTGTTCTATCATCGCCCCTCTCTAAAAAAAAGTGTCTTCCTCGATTCTGAGGGATTGCCGATGATGATGGTTACAAAAACAAAACAACCCTCGATCCCTCTGTCCTTGCAAACTACCACCCCATCTCCAACCTCTCTTTCCTCTCCAAAGTCCTTGAATGGGTTGTCACCTCCCAAATCTGTGCCCAGCTTTCCTGCAATTCCATGTTTGAATCCGGTTTCCGCGCCTGCCACAGTACCGAAATGGCTCGCATCAAAGTCACAAATGACATCCTTTGTGACTGTGACAAAGGCAAACTATCCCTCCTCATCCATCTTGACTTGTCTGCAGCCTTTGACATGGTTCACCACTTCATCCTTCTCCAACACCTCTCCACTGTTGTCCAGCTGGATGGGACCGCACTCACATATTCCATTCTCATCTATCTAGTCATAGCCAGAGAATCACCTGCAACAGCTTCTCCTCCCACTCCTGCATCATTACCTCTGGTGTCCCCCAAGGATCTATCCTTGGTCCCCTCCTATTTCTCATCTACACGTTGCCCCTTGGCGACATCATCCAGAAACACAGCGGCAGTTTCTATATGTATTCTGATGACACCCAGCTCTACCTCACTACCACTTCTCTCGACCCCTCCACGGTCTCTAAATTGTCAGACTGCTTATCCGACATCCAGTTCTGGATGAGCAGACATTTTATCCAATTGAATATTGGGAAGACCAAAGCCATTGTTTGCGGGCCCCGCCACAAATGTCGTTGCCTAGATACTGACCCCATCACTCTCCCCAAATCCTGTCTGAGGCTGAACGAGACTGTTTGCAACATTGGCGTCATATTTGACCCTGAAATTAGCTTTCAACCATATACCCGCAACATAACTAAGACCGCCTATTTCCACCTCTAACATCGCCCATCTCCTCCCTTGCCTTAACTCACCCGCTGCTGAAGTCCTCGTCCATGCCTTTGTTACCGCTAGATTTGACTATTCCAACACACTCCTGGCTGGCCTCCCACATTCTACCCTACATAAACTAGAGGTGATCCAAAACTCGGCTGCCCGTGTCCTAACTCGCACCAAGTCCCGCTCACCCATCACCCCTGTGCTCGCTGACCTACATTGGCTTCCAGGTAAGCAATACCTCTATTTCCAAATTCTCATCCTTATATTCAAATCCCTCCATGGTCTTGCCCCTCCCTATCTCTGCAATCTCCTCCAGCCCTAAAATTTCCTGAGATATCTGCGCTCCTCTAATTCTGCCCTCCTGAGCATCCCGGATTATAATCACTCAACCATTGGTGGCCATGCCTTCTGTTACCTAGGCCCCAAGCTCTGGAACTCCCTGCCTAAACCTCTTCACCTCTCTATCTCTCTTTCCTCTTCAAAACACTCCTTTAAACATCCCTCTTTGACAAAGCTTTTGGTCACGTGCGCTAATTTCTACTTATGCGGCTTGCTGTCAAAATGTTATTGCATAATACTCATGTGAAGTGCCTTGGGATGCTTCACTATGTTACAGGCACTATATAAATCTAAGTTGTTGTTGTTAACTGTTCCCCACCACTATCAGCCCCCCAGTCTCTATTCGGGTAATTGAAGTTTCCTACTATTACTGCTCTATTATTTTTACATTTCTCTGAAATTTGTTTACAGATTTTCTCCTCTATTTCCTTCTCCCTATTTGGGGGTCTATAGCAAACACTCGGCAATATAATTGCTCCTTTTCTGTTCCTTAACTGTAACCAAAATAGATTCAGTCTTTGGTCCTGCTAATATATAATCCCTCTGTAGAACTGTACTATTATCCA
Organism: Pristiophorus japonicus; assembly: GCF_044704955.1. Lineage (NCBI taxonomy): Eukaryota > Metazoa > Chordata > Chondrichthyes > Pristiophoridae > Pristiophorus > Pristiophorus japonicus. The sequence goes on along the minus strand of NC_091978.1, from coordinate 106,195,728 downwards.
TGATCAATACTGCCACCAACTCCACTCCTTTCTGTTTTCCTTCCCTGTTGCGGTCAGTTTCAAAGATGGAATGATGGCAAACGCTGCCAGTTCGCCATCATTCGGATCGCAAATTCCAGTCCATTACATCATAACCCCATGTGGTAACTTATGCCTGCAGTTCATCAACCTTATTTGTAACACTCCTCACATTAACACACATGCATTCTAACACCATGATGCTTTGTCTTCTCCTAACATCTAATTACTGTACTTTGTACAATATTCTTTATTTTGTTACAGTTTGTCCTTCCTAGTTTTCTATGCACCTTGTCTCTTCTTTCTACTGTTACTTCCTGATTCCCCTTCCCCAGCCAAATTAATTTAAACCCTTTCCTAAAAGCACTAGTTCCCTGTGAGGACATTGGTCACAGCCCTGGTCAGGTGCAACCCATCCGGCTTGTGCAGGTCCCTCCTCCCCAAGAAATGGTCCCAACTAATTAATATTTTTTTCCCCTTATGGGTCGGTCAATCATGTGCTACCCAGTGACTTCATATGGTGTTTAAGTACTATGTACACATTGTAATATTGCTGAAAAATAACATTAGCATTTCTGGTTAAAAAAAATTGCAAGTGTTCTTCTCTAACTAAAACAAAAATAACTTAGCTTGTTTTCATGTTGCCTCTCTTTTAAGAATGCATCTATTTATAGTGCCAAAATAACCACCTTGTCTCTGATTGGCTCGCCAATATAACTTGACCTATTGCTGATTGGTCCCCTTCAAAGATAAGCCACACCCTAAAGTTCCCCTGGAATGTGTAATTCGAACTGCCCAGCCCAAGTTCTGACTGACTTTCCAATTTGTAATTTGATCCATTTTGACTTCAGAAGCCACAGAGGATAGATCTCCCCAAAAGCCACCAAATTCCAGCTGAAGTTCCTTACCCCAGCGCAAGTGCAACCCCCCCCCCAGCTGAAGTCCCTTACAACAGCATCTTACCATCCCCCCCACCTCCGCGTCCCCCCCCCCAGATGGGGCATTGTGTGCGGATTATTAACAGGTTTATTGGGTATGAAGTGAATAGTGACAGTGTCGTGACTTCTCGATTTCATCCATTCGAACGATGTCCCTTGTAGCACATGCACTGAGCTTTCTGAGAAATCGGGTGTGGGTGTAAAGGGGGTTGGAGGAACCTCTCTCCTCTCTCCGTGTCTCTCTCTCACCCCCACCCCCCCAGGGTTTCTGTCTCTCTCATCCCCCTCCCCCCTTCGATCAATCTCTCGCTCTCATTCCTCCCTTCAGATCTCCCTCTCCTCCCCCAACCCCCAGGCTTTCTCTCTCTCTCGCCCCTCCCCGCCACCACTGTCCCCCCGGCGCGGCTCAGCGGGAGACTCGGGACCCGATTGGAGGCTCGGAGCTCGGCGACTCAGCTCTCTTTTTCTCTCTCTCTCTCTCTCTCTCTCTCTCCCCGCCATGCCGCTTCTCTCCCCAGCCTATCTGCACGATCCTTGGTCGGAGGAGCAGGCTCGCAGAAGATCAGCAGCTACAACCTTAAATGATAAGGGATAAGGGGTTATGGGGAGCGGGCGGGGAAGTGGAACTGATTCCATGATCAGATCATCCATGATCTTGTTGAATGGTGGAGCAGGCTCGAAGGTCGGTGTGGCCTACTCCTGTTTCTATTTCTTATGTTCTTATGTTCTAACCTGTTGGAGCAACAATGTGGTCGGACTGATTGCAAACTCCCCACTTCCGGTTTGGGGGCGGAGTCTCGAGAGGGCGCAGGGCAGAAAAAGTGCAGTACAAATAGTCAGTCCCCTCTTTTCAACCCACATCACAGGCTGCTATGAATGCTAATTACAGGTGAAAGCCTTGTAGATCACAATCAATATGTAGATAATCCTCTAACCAATGTGATGAAGGTTGGGTATTTCTGTAGACAACTGCTGCTTAGTAATTGCCAGTTGTAAAGTTAAGTACCTGCTTGATGTATAAAAATGCAAATCAGTTTAAATTTATACAGCCAAATGGTTGCAAAACTAATTCTGAGACCTGCAGATAACTAGGATTCAAGTGGAATATTCTGTTTAGATCATTGATGGGTAACAAGTTTTACATATACATAAATACTTCTGAGTAGATTATTAATAAGACTTACCAATAGAAAGAAAATAAAAACTGTGAATTTGGAAATCTGAAACAAAATCAGAAAATGCTGGAAGTACACAGATCTGTTAGAATTTATAAAGGTTAATGTTTCCCTCTGAGGAATTGTTCACACCAGGAGTATTCTTTTCTCTTTACAGATACTGATGGGCCCATTGTATTTTTACAGTATTTTCCATTTTTATTAGCAAGCTTCTTCAGAGGAGGCTCATAAAATCATGGCAACACCATGGTACTTAACTTGCATTCTTATTGACTTGTGTTTATTGAGTTTAAAAGGAAATCTTATAATTTATCTGTTTGCATATGTAATGTATACCTAATCACCATACTAAAATTATATGTTATCTTTGACAATGTAACAGCTAGAATCGCCTTGCAATTTAAATTGTGGAGGAAGTGTATTGTTTAATACCCGATTTAACATGCAAGTCAGGTATGATTAGTATAAACAAGTTATCTCTAAGAAATTACAGTAATATAGCTATTTAAAACTCACTTTCTTGTCAATCTAATTTTATTATAACTTAATTTAATTATAATAATAACGTCACAAATGTCATTCCCTAGCTATCGATTCCATCACTTTCTCTGGCAATTGTTTGAGGCTGAACCAGACTGTTTGCAACCTTGGTGTCGTATTTGACCCCGAGATGATCTGCCAACCACATATCCGCGCCATCACTAAGACTGCCTATCTGGCCTCCCATCTTCCACCCTCTGTAAACTTGGTTAAGCAATGCCTTGATTTAAAAAATGTTATCATTGTTTTCAAATCCCACCATGGCCTCACCCCTCGCCCCCCGCTCCCCACCCCCCCTTGTATCTCTGTAATCTCCTCCAGCCCTACAAACCTTTGAGATCTCTGTGCTCCTCCAATTTTAGCCTCTTGAGCATCCCCAATTTTAATCGCTCCACCATCAGCGACCGTGCCTTCAGCTGCTGAGGCCCCAAGCTCTGGAATTCCCTCCCTAAACCTCTCAGCCTCTCTACCTCTCTTTCCTCCTTTAAGGCATTCTTTAATACCTACCTCTTTGACCAAACTTTCCTGTCCTAATATCTCCTTATATGGCTCGGTTTAAAAAATGTGTTTGATAATGCTCATGTGAAGCACCTTGGGATGTTTTACTATGTTAAAGGTGTTATATAAATACAAGTTGTTGTTGTTATATAAATTATGTCTAATTAGTAGAAAACATGAGTATGTTATCTGTACTATTATACTCTTGTAGTACCATTAAAGTGTTGCTTAATTTTATTTTCCGTTAGCGGAGAAATATAACTGCCATCTTTCGATAGGCGAATTTTTATACTCATCAAGGCAAGGGATGTCAGTGCTAATAAATGGAAAAGAAAACTTCCACTTTGGGCACCCAAATGCATGGTCAGGTAAAGAGAACTTTTTTCTGGCCTAATCCAAATTCACCCGTAACTTGACAAGTGCAAATTTTTCCATTGACCACCTCATCCATTTTGTGTGCTCTCTGAATGAGATGACCAAATTAGCACCAATCAAATTTAGCAATTTGTGCCAAGTTCTGAACTATTTTGAGTGACTTCCAGAAACAGTCTACTCCACACTTTTGACCTTTACAACAAACCAGAGCTGGAAGAATTTCCTTCTGTAAATCTTGGTTAGATCCAAGTCCAAGCACCCAGAGCCCCAGTAAACCTAATTTATATGTAACGATAGTAAATAAATTACAATTGTAAAAAGAATTACATTACCATAATTTACCAAGAATTTAGAATTTCTTTCATCTGAATAGAATGCTGTATATCATTATGTTGCTAGTAAACACAAGAAGTACATAAGCACAGGCCAGAGTCAATCTGCCAGTAATTTTCCTTCTTTTCCTAAGAGGCTGTGTTGAACCTCTTTATGGTAGCTTCTCCTAATGACCCAGCGAGATAGGTGACATTTGGGGTAGAAATTGGTTATGACACGTTTTCAGGTCCATAACCAATGATGTGCCGACAGCACATGCCCCAACCACGAGGCCCGAGCCCGGCCTGAAATTGGGCCTCAGGCTACATTAACATTTTTTATGTACCTCCACAGACAGCTCGCACATTTTAGTAAGTTGAATTTTGGGCCCAAAGGAGGGGGATTACAGCACAAACAGTGGGGCAATCAGGGGAGAACTGCTTTAGCTGGCTTCACAGAAACAGCCAGGTTTTACAGCCCCATCCAATTTTACTCTCTACGGGAAGTAATATCGGGCGGGCTGTAAATCCAGCATTACACCTGATCCTGTCAGTCTCCCACCGGGTGAGTTAGATTAACATTTCCCCCAATAACTCCAAGCTTGTCTCGACAGCATTTCTAACAGTAATGAAGTTATAAATGTGGCATTATTCAATTTAGAGTTGGATGCTCCAATGAGAAAGTTGGGGTGTTAAAAAAAATGTGCTTTGATGGCGTGAATGACCTCCTTATGAGTCCAAAATTCACCACCATTTAGCTCCAAATCTTTGGAGATATCAGTGATTTTTGGAGCTAACTTAATTTTGCAAGTTTCACCGAGGGTGTATCACCATCCTTAACAGGTAAGGGCCGATTTTGTTAAGTACCGTTTTTATGACATCACCCGGGGTCAAACCCATCAGCAGAGCCTTTTTTACCCGTTTTTGCGAGTTTTACCAAAAAATATTTTTTCAAAAACGGCGCTAGGGACTACTCGGGACGTCCTTGGAAAACCTTACATTACCAAAGGGAGGGTAGCCATAGAAATCGGCGCTACCAAGGCCATCTTTCTAAACGGAGCTGACTTCTACCGTTTGGAGGGAGGGAGCAATACTTGTACTACTTAAAATGTGTGAAGGGAAAAGACAAAATTTATTCCAGTTGAAAAGTGAAATTGCGAGAGGGGTGCATGTGTTCCACCATCACCACCCAACTATTGGCGTCCCGTCTCCTCCGCTGCTCTGTGCAGGCTGGAGACACATAGAGCCGGCGCGCCGGCCGGCAGGATCACTCCCTCGGTCGGACACAGGAGCTCGCTCTCGGCTTCCAAAAGAAGTCTGCGGCGGGGGGCGGGGGGGGGGGAGAGGTGGAAGCCAGCACCGAGCTCCTGTGTCCGGCCGAGGGAGCAATTCTGCTGGTCGGCCGGTACAACAACCCTGTGTGCCTTGAGCCCGCCCGGAGCAGCGGAGGAGATGGGACATCAAAAGTTCTTTTCAAAATTGTACATTTTCCTCGGCCCCCGCCCCCAAACAGCATTGATTCTCTATGTTGCATTTCTGCCCGAAATCTCTGGTGACTCGCAATGGTGCTTCAGGTCTAGTGTTGCGCATGCACAGAGCAGGTCCAATCGACTAGGGTAGGGCGTTAACCTTTTGGAGGGAAGGCTGTGTGTGTTTTCTTTTTGTGATTGTGAATCAAATTTAAGCAATGGGGCAATTTTAACAGTGCCAAATCTGCTGCATGCATATTGCATGCTTGCTTTTCAAAGGAGAAGACTAATTAGGCAGCAATATCTGAGGGATCAGAGAGCTCGCTAAATGATGGGGAGGAGGTCTTACCCAGATTGTGTGTACAGAGAGAGGTGATCATACTTGCACCTTAGTGAGGCAGACTGTGTCGGGAGGCTGCGCTTTTGGAAGGAGGTGGTCAGCAGGATATGCCAGCTTATAAAGGTGGACATACAGCCCAGAAGCAGAAGGAGGACTGCACTGCCTGTAGAGAAGAGGGTGACTGAAACACTTGCCTTCTATGCCTCCGGCTTATTTCAGGCATCAACTGGGGACTATGCTGTATCGTGCAGCATGCTACACATAGCTGCACTCTATGCACGGAGGGACGACTTCATCAAGTTCCCGATGAACAGGGAGGCACAGCGTGAAAGGGCTATAGGTTCCTCCAGAATTGCTGGCTTCCCCAAGGTACAGGCCGCCATTGACTGTACACATATTGCCCTGCGAGCATCTTTAGATGATTCTCAGGTTTACCGGAACCGAAAAGGGTTCCACTCTCTAAATGTGCAAATTGTGTGTGACCTTATGCAGCATATCATGGCAGTGGATGCCAAATATCCAGGGAGCATCCATGATACGTTCATCTTACGTGAGAGTGCTGTATCTTTTATGTTTCAGCAGCAACCAGAACGGCAGAGCTGGATGCTGGGGGACAAAGGTTATGGACTTGCCAGCTGGCTCATGACCACCCTCCGAAAAACACGGACAGAAGCCGAACGTCACTACAATATCTGCTACATAGCCACACGCAACATCGTCGAGAAGACAATTGGAGTGCTAAAGCAGCGTTTCCGATGCCTGGACCACTCTGGAGGCTACCTGCAATATGCCCCTGACCAGGTCAGTCACTTCACTGTCGTCTGCTGCATGCTGCACAACTTAGCCATCATGGGGGAACAGCCACTGGACATTGAAGAGCCACCTCAGGTGACAGGGGGAGAGGATATGGAGGCTGACAACGAGGAGGCGGAGGAGGAAGAGGAGGACGAGGAGGAGCAGGAGCAGCAGCAGCAGGAGGAGGACAGGGAACCCATGCCAGCCCCTCAACCCGCAGGACGACGAAAACAGCGGAGGAGGAGGCCTCGTGGACCTTGCGCCAGTGCACGAGCATTGCATCAGCTGCTAATCCTTGAACGCTTGCAGCATGAAGACTGAACGGCACGTTTGATCATTGTGTCCCACTATGTTGACTATTTTCATCTGTTATTTTCAAAAAATTATGCACATAATGTGTTGGTTTACTTGAAGAAATAATGTACATTAGTTCAGTTTACTTGAAGTAATAATATACATAATGTTGGTTTACTGGAAAAAATACTGTGTTGGTTGATTGCAAAAAATAATGTACAGGATACGTGATTCTGGTTTACTTGAAAAAATAATATACTGTTGGTTTTATTGTGTTCCGAACACAGATGGGGCTGCACACAGGGGGTTAAAGTAACAGTGACCTCAGTCTTTAATAAGACACTCCAGAATGAGGAACAGGCCTTAGGGGCCGGCTTATATACAGTGCTCCCAAGGGATGCTGGGATCCCTTGGAACTTCATGGGATGCGCTCCCTGGTGGCGGAACAAGGGAGTGCATGCTTTACAGATGCACAACATCATTCCCGCCCCCAAAGTCAAATTGAAAACTATTTACAACGTGAGGCGGTCGGGAGCCTTTCTTTCTCTGGTGGACCGCCTCGGTACAAATGTCTTTTCTGGTGTGTTGGTTGTGCCCTCGCTGGGCTGGCGTGTTGTTGGCCCTGCAGGACTGCTGGGTGAGCCTGGCCTTGCTGGGCTGTTGGGCATGATGGGTTCTATTTCCTGGTCCGGCGTGGTGTCGTTGATCATAAGAACATAAGAACATAAGAATTAGGAACAGGAGGGGCCATCCAGCCACTCGAGCCTGCTCCACCATTCAACAAGATCATGGCTGATCTGGTCGTGGACTCAGCTCCACTTACCCGGCCGCTGCCCATAACCCTTAATTCCCTTATTGATTAAAAATCTATCTATCAGTGATTTGAATATATTCAATAAGCTAGCCTCAACTGCTTCCTTGGGCAGAGAATTCCACAGATTCACAACCTTTTGGGAGAAGAAATTCCTTCTCAACTCGGTTTTAAATTGGCTCTCCCGTATTTTGAGGCTGTGTCCCCTAGTTCTAGTCTCCCCGACCAGTGGAAACAACCTTTCTGCCTCGATCTTGTCTAGCCCTTTCATTATTTTAAATGTTTCTATAAGATCACCCCTCATCCTTCTGAACCCCAACGAGTAAAGACCCAATCTATCATCATAAGGTAACCCCCTCATCTCTGGAATCAGCCTCGTGAATCGTCTCTGTACCCCCTGCAAAGCTAGTATATCCTTCCTTAAGTAAGGTGACCAAAACTGCACGCAGTACTCCAGTTGTGGCCTCACCAATACCCTGTACAGTTGCAGCAGGACCTCCCTGCTTTTGGACTCCATCCCTCTCACAATGAAGGCCAACATTCCATTCGCCTTCCTGATTACCTGCTGCACCTGCAAACTAACTTTTTGGAATTCGTGCACAAGGACCCCCAGGTCCCTCTGCACCACAGCATGTTGTAATTTCTCCCCATTCAAATAATATTCCCTTTCACTGTTTTTTTTTCCAAGGTGGATGAACTCACATTTTCCGACATTGTATTCCATCTGCCAAACCTTAGCCCATTCGCTTAACCTATCTAAAGCTCTTTGCAGCCTCTCTGTGTCCTCTACACAACCCGCTTTCCCACTAATCTTTGTGTCATCTGCAAATTTTGTTACGCTACACTCTGTCCCCTCTTCCAGGTCATCTATGTATATTGTAAACAGTTATGGTCCCAGTACCGATCCCTGTGGCACACCACTAACCACTGATTTCCAACCCGAAAAGGACCCATTTACCCCGACTCTCTGCTTTCTGTGAGCCAGCCAATTCTCGATCCACGCTAATACATTTCCTCTGACTCCGCGTACCTTTATTTTCTGCAGTAACCTTTTGTGTGGCACCTTATCGAATGCCTTTTGGAAATCTAAATACACCACATCCATCAGTACACCTCTATCCACCATGCTCGTTATATCCTCAAAGAATTCCAGTAAATTAGTTAAACATGATTTCCTCTTCATGAATCCATGCTGCGTCTGCTTGATTGCACTATTCCTATCGAGATGTCCCGCTATTTCTTCCTTAATGATAGCTTCAAGCATTTTCCCCACTACAGATGTTAAACTAACCGGCCTATAGTTACCTGCCTTTTGTTTGCCCCTTTTTTAAACAGAGGCGTTATATTAGCTGCTTTTCAATCCGCTGGTACCTCCCCAGAGTCCAGAGAATTTTGGTAGATTATAACGAATGCATCTGCTATAACTTCCACCATCTCTTTTAATACCCTGGGATGCATTTCATCCGGACCAGGGGACTTGTCTACCTTGAGTCCCATTAGCCTATCCAGCACTACCCCCCTAGTGATAGCGATTATCTGAAGGTCCTCCCTTCCCACATTCCTGTGACCAGCAATTTTTGGCATGGTTTTTGTGTATTCCACTGTGAAGACCGAAGCAAAATAATTGTTTAAGGTCTCAGTCATTTCCACATTTCCCATTATTAAATCCCCCTTCTCATCTTCTAAGAGACCAACATTTACTTTAGTCACTCTTTTCCGTTTTATATATCGGTAAAAGCTTTTGCTATCCGTTTTTATGTTTTGCACAAGTTTACTATCGTAATCTATCTTTCCTTTCTTTATTGATTTCTTAGTCATTCTTTGCTGTCTTTTAAAATGTTCCCAATCTTCCAGTTTCCCACTAACCTTGGCCACCTTATATGCATTGGTTATTAATTTGACACTCTCCATTATTTCCTTGGTTGTCCACAGCTGGTTATCCCTCCACTTACCACCCTTCTTTGTCACTGGAACATATTTTTGTTGAGCACTATGAAAGAGCTCCTTCAAAGTCCTCCACTGTTCCTCAATTGTGCCACCGTTTAGTCTGTGTTCCCAGTCTACTTTAGCCAACTCTGCCCTCATCCCACTGTAGTCCTCTTTGTTTAAGCATAGTACGCTTGTTTGAGACACGACTTCCTCACCCTCAATCTATATTACAAATTCAACTATACTGTGATCACTCATTCCGAGAGAATCTTTTACTCGGAGATCGTTTATTATTCCTGTCTCATTACACAGGACCAGATCTAAAATAGCTTGCTCCCTTGTCGGTTCTGTAACATACTGTTCTCAGAAACAATCCCGTATGCATTCTATGAATTCCTCTTCAAGGCTACCCTGTGCAATTTGATTTGACCAATCGATATGTAGGTTAAAATCCCCCATGATTACTGCCGTTCTTTTTCACATGCCTCCATTATTCCCTTGATTATTGTCCGCCCCACCGTGAAGTTATTATTTGGGGGCCTATAAACTACGCCCACCAGTGACTTTTTCCCCTTACTATCTCTAATCTCCACTCACAATGATTCAACATTTTGTTCATTAGAGCCAATATCATCTCTCACAACTGCCCTGATATCATCCTTTATTAACAGAGCTAACCCACCTCCTTTCCCTTCTTGTCTATCCTTCCAAATTGTCAGATACCCCTGTATGTTTAATTCCCAGTCTTGGCCACCCTGCAACCACGTTTCTGTAATGGCCACCAAATCATACCCATTTGTAATGATTTGTGTCGTCAACTCATTTATTTTATTTCGAATGCTGCGTGCGTTTAGGTAAAGTGTTTTAATACTAGTTTTTAAACGATTATTTTTAGTTTTGACCCCTCCTGCAGCCCCTTTATATTCATACATATTGTCCCTTCCTATCACCTTGTGGTTTACACTTACCCCAGTGCTACTCTGCTCTGTTGCCTCCTGCCTTTTGCATTCTTTCTTGGGGTCCTGGTCATCTGAGCTCTCACCCACTCTAACTAGGTCAGAGCCCTCTCCTGGGTTCTGAATACTCCTCGCTTTGAGGCACCAAACTTTCAGGCTTGCCTTTTTATTACACTTTGACCCTTTAGAATTTTGCTGTACAGTGGCCCTTTTTGTTTTTTGCCTTGGGTTTCTCTGCCCTCCACTTTTACTCATCTCCTTTCTGTCTTTTGCTTCTGTCTCCATTTTGTTTCCCTCTGTCTCCCTGCATTGGTTCCCATCCCCCTGCCATATTAGTTTAACTCCTCCCCAAAAGCACTAGCAAACACTCCCCCAAGGACATTGGTTCCGGTCCTGCCTAGGTGCAGACCATCCGGTTTGTACTGGTCCCACCTCCCCCAGAACCGGTTCCAATGCCCCAGGAATTTGAATCCCTCCCTGCTGCACCACTGCTCAAGCCACGTATTCATCTGAGCTATCCTGCGATTCCTACTCTGACTAGCATGTGGCACTGGTAGCAATCCCGAGATTACTACTTTTGAGGTCCTTTTTAATTTAGCTCCAAGCTCCTTAAATTTTAATTTAGCTCCTTTGGGTGAGTGTTGTGGGCTTGAAAAAGGTGGTGTCTGCTATGGGTTGTTCAGGACAGTCTGTGAACCGCAGCCTCATTTGGTCCAGGTGCTTTCTGCAAATTTGTCCCTTGTCTAGTTTAACTACAAATACCCTATTCCCTTCTTTAGCTATCACCGTGCCCGCGATCCACTTGGGACCATGTCCATAGTTTAGCACATACACAGGGTCATTCAGATCAATTTCCCCTGACACAGTGGCGCAACCATCGTTTACATTTTGTTGCTGCCGCCTGCTCTCTACCTGACCATGGAGGTTGGGGTGAACCAGCGAGAGTCTGGTTTTAATGAGTCCTTTTCATGAGTAGCTTTGCCAGGGGCACCCCTGTGAGTGAGTGGGGCCTCGAGCAGTAGCTGAACAGTACTCGGGACAGGCGGGTTTGGAGTGAGCGTTCTGTGACTCGTTTAAGGCTCTGTTTGATGGTTTGTACTGCCCGCTCTGCCTGCCCATTGGAGGCTGGTTTAAATGGGGCCGAGGTGACATGTTTGATCCCATTGTGGGTCATGAATTCTTTAAATTCGGCACTGGTGAAACATGGCCCGTTGTCACTGATTAGTATGTCAGGCAGGCCATGGGTGGCAAACTTGGCTCTCAGGCTTTCAATGGTGGTGGTGGCAGTGCTTCCCGACATTATTTCACACTCAATCCATTTTGAGAAAGCATCCACCACCAGCAGGAACATTTTACCGAGAAACGGGCCCGCATCATCGACATGGATCCTCGACCATGGTCTGGAGGGCCAGGACCACAAAATTAGTGGTGCCTCTCTGGGCGCGTTGCTCAACTGAGCACATACACTGCATTGCCATACACAGGAATCTAAGTCAGAGTCGATACCGGGCCACCACATGTGGGATCTGTCTATTGCTTTCATCATTACTACACCCGGGTATGTGCTGTGGAGATCCGAGATGAACGTCTCCCTGCCCTTTTTGGGTAGCACTACGCGGTTACCCCACAACAGGCAGTCTGCCTGAATGGACAGCTTGTCCTTTCGCCGCTGGAACGGCTTGATTGGCTCTTGCATTTCAACGGGGATGCTGGCCCAGCTCCCATGCAGTACACAGTTTTTTTACTCGGGACAGCAGAGGATCTTGGCTGGTCCAAGTCCTAATCTGGCGGGCTGTGACAGGTGATTTATCATTTTCAAATGCTTCCATGACCATCAACAAGTCTGCGGGCTGCGCCACCATCAACAAGTTTGCAGGTTGCGCCATTTCCACTCCCGTGGTGGGCAATGGTAGCCAACTGAAAGCATTCGCACAGTTCTCGGTGCCTGGCCTGTGGCGGATGGTATAGTTATACGCTGATAGCGCGAGTGCCCACCTTTGTATGCGGGCTGAGGCATTAGTATTTATCTCCTTGTTTTCAGTGAACAGGGACATGAGGAGCTTGTGATCGGTTTCCAGCTCAAATTTGAGGCCAAACAGGTACTGATGCATTTTCTTTACCCCGAACACACACGCTAATGCCACTTTCTCAATCATGCTGTAGGCCCTCTCTGCCTTCGACAAGCTCCTGGAGGCATAGGCGACAGGTTGCAACTTCCCCGCAATGTTAGCTTGTTGTAATACACATCCAACTCCGTACAACGACGTGTCACATGCTAGCACAAGTCTTTTACACGGGTTATACAATACAAGCAGCTTGTTGAAGCATAAAATGTTTCTGGCTTTCTCAAAAGCAATTACTTGTTTTTTTTCCCCCATGCCCAGTTATCACCTTTGCGCAATAACACATGTTGGGGCTCTAAAAGGGTGCTTAACCCCAGTAGGAAGTTACCAAAATAGTTGAGTCCCAGGAACGACCGCAGCTCCATGACGTTCTGTGGCCTGGGCGCGTTCCTGACAGCCTCTGCCTTGGCATCTGTGGGCCGAATGCCATCCGTCGCGATCTTTCTCTCCAAAAACTCTACTTCTGTTGCCATGAAGACGCATTTCGACGTCTTCAGCCGCAGCCCTGTTCGATCCAGAGGCTGGAGGACCTCCTGCAGGTTTTGTAGGTGCTCCGCGCTGTCCCGACCCGTAACCAATATGTCATCCTGAAAGACCACCGTGTGTGGTACCGACTTGAGTAGGCTCTCCATGTTTCTCTGGAAGATCGCTGCAGCTGACTGAATTCCAAACGGGCATCTGTTGTAGATGAACAGTCCCTTGTGCGTGTTGTTGCAGGTGAGGCCCTTCGAAGACTCCTCCAGTTCCTGCATCATGTAGGCCGAAGTCAGGTCGAGCTTAGTGAACGTCTTGCCTCCTGCCAGCGTCGCAAATAGGTCGTCTGCCTTAGGTAGCAGGTATTGGTCCTGTCGCGAGAAATGATTAATAGTTACTTTATAATCAGCGCAAATCCTGACCGTGCCATCACTTTTGGGTACTGGAACAATCGGGCTGGCCCACTCGCTGAATTCCACTGGGGAGATGATCCCTCGCATTGCAGCCTGTCCAGCTCGATTTCCACTCTCTCCCTCATCATGTGAGGTACCGCTCGCGCCTTGTGGTGAATGGGTCATGCCTCTGGGACCAAGTGGATCCGCACCTTCACCCCGGAAAAGTTTCCAATGCCTGGCTCAAAAAGGGAAGGAAATTTGTTAAGAACCTGGGTACATGAGGCCTCATCGACATGTGATAGTGCTCGGATGTCATCCCAGTTCCAGCGGATTTTGCCCAGCCAGCTCCTTCCAAGCAGTGTGGGGCCATCGCCCGGGACAATCCAGAGTGGCAGTTCATGCACCGTGCCCTTGTAGGTGACCTTGACCATGGTGCTGCCCAGGACAGTGATAAGCTCTTTGGTGTTCATTCTCAGTTTCGTGTGGATGGGGCTCAGGGCTGGTCTGAATGCCTTGTTGCACCACAGTCTCTCAAACATCTTTTTACTCATGATGGATTGGCTAGCGCCAGTGTCCAGTTCCATGGCTACGGGTAAGCCATTCAATTTTACATTTCGCATTATAGGTGGACATTTTGTCGTAAATTTGTGCACCCCGTGTACTTCAGCATCTGCCTCCTCTCTCTGAGGCTCGAAATTGCTTTGATCCACCATGGACCAATCTTCCTCTGCCACTTGGTGGTTAGCAGCTTTTGCAGAGCTTGCAGCTCGTTTGCAAGCTCATTCGAGGTGCCCCATTGTTCCACAGCTCTTGCAAACATACTCTTTGAAGCGGCATGAATAGGCTGAATGGAAGTCTCCACAACGCCAACAAGCTGTGAATTGTCTTGCATTCATCCTTTGTTGGGGACTCTGAGTCATCTGGGTCACTTGAGGCCTGCTGACAGTTGCAGACTCATGGTTTCTGCCCTGTACATTTCTGCTCGTAAACACAGTTCCAGTTAATTCATGAACATTGCTAGCACTTGTGTGCTGAGAGATTTGTTTGGTGTTATCACTGGTGGACATAAACGCCTGTGCTTACTGAGGCTTGGTGTCTTTACAGTCAAAAGTTTTCGTAGGATGGTCTCGTGGCCAATGCCCAGTACAAAAAAGTCTCTGAGCATTTGCTCCAGGTAGCCATCAAACTCACATTGTCCTGCAAGTCGCCTTAGCTCGGCGACGTAGCTCGCCCCTTCCTGACCTTCAGATCGCTGGCATGTGTAGAACCGATACCTCGCCATCAGCAGCTCTCCCTTGGATTAAGATGCCCCCGAACCAGTGTACACAGCTCCTCATACGACTTATCTGTGGGTTTTACTGGAGCCAGAAGATTCTTCATGAGGCTGTAGGTCGGTGCCCCACAGACCGTGGGGAGGATTGCTCTCCTTTTTGCAGCACTTCCTTCTCTGTCCAGCTCGTTGGCTGCAAAATACTGGTCTAGCCATTCGACATAGACTTCCCAGTCCTCACCCTCCGAGAACTTTTCCAGGATGCCCACAGTTTACTGCATCTTTGTGTTGGATTCGTATTCTCGTCGCCAGTTGTTGTGTTTCTAACACAGATGAGGCTGCACACAGGGAGGTTGAAGTAACAGTGACCTCTGTCTTTAATAAGACACTCCAGAGTGAGGAACAGGCCTTCGGGGCTAGCTTATATACAGTGCTCCCAAGGGATGCTGGGATCCCTTGGGACTTCAGGGGATGAGCTCCCTGGTGGCGGAACATGGGAGTGCATGCTTTACAGATACACAACAGGTTCACTGGAAAATATACTGTTGGTTTACTTGAAAAAATAATTAAGTTGATTAAACATTTGTACACTTGTACTGCACTTTAATAAAAATAGTTGTACCAACTTTAAACTTTTCAATTAAAATCACTTAGATAACAATGAAAGAACAAAATAACAGCAAAACAACAACAACAGCAGCAAACAAATTTTAGCTGCAGCCATCTCTCCTCCCCCTTATTCAAACACCACCGCGCCACCCGCCCTTAATGCCCTTGCCCCTATTGCACTTGTCACTACCCTTGGCCGTTGGCGCAGCCTTAGCCCTATTGCCAGTGAGCCCAAGATATTTCTTACTGTCTCTGGTAACGCGCTGCACTTCTTGGTTAACAGACACAGGAGACGGCAATTCGGAAGGCCCGGCTTGGGCCTCTTCAGCCTCTTCGGGCTGTGGATCAACCAAAGTTGGTGTGGGGATTGGAGTGGGAGTGGCATCAATTGATGCCATTGAAAGGATGCAAAATTCACAAGGACACCCCCCACAGTGTTTGGGCTCATTCGAAAGGAAATTTAATTTGGGACTATCTACCAAAAAGTTTGAAATCCTAAGGTGCTTATGGAAGAAACTATGAACTTTAATCGAATTTTGGATTTTAAAAGACAAATTCAAGGTTGTGGGCATGCCTAAAGAACTAACAGGAGACAACTTGATTGTTGGAATCGTCTGGGTGTTGGGACTAATTTAACTTGTCTGGAGAAATGGGTATTCGAGAATCCTTCTTCACAAGAGACATTAACATTGCAACCAACAACCCAGAGATAGCCAACCATCAACCTGAATCTGGAAAACCATTTCAGCATACACATCACAAAGAGGCCCAATCCAGCCTGTATGCAGAAAACTAAGCACAAAAGGACATTGCGATTACCAAGCTAATGTTTCCATCAGGAAACAGTTTTCAAACATCAACCCACCCAAAACATATTAATTTTTAATGAGCCCGCCAAAATATTACAAAGAAGAGTCAAGCCCGCCAAATTTAAATAAAGAATTCTGAACTGATTTGGCGCCAAGATTAGAACCACTCAAACCGTATAACTAGCCCCCTGTTTCAACAGAGGGTATGCCATATTGCTAGTGCTATACTACGACTATGTCATCAAGACAAGGAGAGAAACCAACATGACAGTTGTAAACTAACTTCTCCAGCCTCAAAGTCCTGAAGTCCTGAAGGAAGGAAGAACAACACCATCACGGCAGCAACCGACCACAACTAACGTGGCATCAACTGAAAACCACCGTGATCGACCAAACTTGAAACAAAACTCCAACGGGAAAAAACTAAAGAATCAAAAAGTTTTCACTCTACAATCTAAGGCCTGACTACCAACAGGTGAAAACATTGCCTAAAGAGACTTTGAACCTATTTCTAATGAAGAAAACCAGGTACTTACCCCATAGATCAAAACGCACCTTACCGCATCAGCGGACTCAACCCAACTGAAGATTGTGCAGCTAAAAGTCTTCTCCGACATTCAGGGTATGGCAAGCAGAACTTACAGATTTCAACGAATCACAAATCGCAAACTACCGCTAACTGACCATAAAGGATTAGTAAGCATAGTCCCTGCCTGCCCTGGAGTCTTAGGTATCGGGAGGTGGGAGGTGTAATTTTACTGTAACCCCCTTTGAATGTGTAGTGTATGGATTCTTTATTAGAGTGATTATAAGTTTGCCATTGTATCTTTTCTTGTATTTTTCCTTATTAGAGTAATTATAAGTTTGACATTGTATTTTCTTGTTTTTAATAAAATCAAAGTTCTTTTGTACCAAACCAATTGTCCTTTGCACTTTATTATATCATCCAAATAAATCCAGAGTCTAGAACCCAAGGGAGTGGGGGTGATTCGAACCGCTCAGGTTGGTCAGAAGTGAACCTGACCCCTGGGACCACCCCCCTTACACTGTCAATTGCTGCTGGCCAATGATAGCCTGGGCATGTTCCCGTATTGCACCAGCTATCTCGGATATTCCCTCCCTAATCTCTCCCGACAGTGTTGCAACTCCTGCCAACTGTGTTGCTTCCATTCCTCGTGGCTGTCCTGCTACTTCTGCCAACAGTCCCGCTATTTCTCCCCTTATCCCACCCATGGTCTCAATGAGTGATCTGGTTAGCTCAATGCTCTCCCCACTCATTCCCATGAGCTCTGCCACCTCCGATGTATCATGCATTTCAGGAGAGCGGTGTTGAGCTTGTCATCCGTACCCTCGGTGTGGTGTGCTGTGTGATATATTCACACACAACTCCTAACATGGCAGGCAAGCTTCCGGAACAGCTGGTTCTGTTTATTATTAACTCTGCAGTAGCAGTACACAATACATCCACATCCACAGTGTGGAACTACAAACATTACAAGCTTACAGACATGACATGCTGCAACCCACTGGGACCTGCCACGACATCGGAGGATGTACAACCACGAAATATCGCTTGCATCGTGGCGTCATCGAAAGGGCTTGGTACATGACTCTCCTCCAGCACCACCTCCTCCAAATTCAATGTCACCATCTCATTATTACTGGCATCTTCCTGCTCCTCCTGATTCACCTCCTCCTCTTCATCCTCGTCCTCATCGAACTGTGGAAGATCGTGCTCATCATCCACTGGTTCTGGTGTTGCAGCCGGGGGTTGTCCTTCAATCAGTGATGTGTGTGGAATATCTTCAAAATATAACAGAACAGATGAATGGTTAGCAGCAGGGGAGGGGGCAGGGTGACATGAGTAGGCTCACATAGTGCAGCCTCATTTGAAGGACCATGATGAATAATAGCACATTCATAGCCGGCGGAGAGTACATCCCATTTAAACCAAAGCGTAGCCCACACAGTACTTAACATTTAGCCAACCCAGGCTGTGGAATTTGCAGGGCTTACCCATCTCAGGAAGCAGGGCCCAGCTTGCGCAAGGGTGGTCGATCTTCTAGAGCCAGCACCAATCATACCAGCGACCCTCATTTCTATGGTGTAAGTGGGTGCATATTTGGTACACCTCTGCCAGTTTGTGTCTTCTTACGATTGTTGTGAGACAACTCCATCTGCAAAGATGAAAATACAACTTTTTAAGAGAGGGGCCTTTTGCTGTCGTGGCACATACAGATAGTCACATTTACAATTCTAGTAATTGCAGTGCATACATAAAAATCTTACTTACACTAACTACTTGGCCAAGGTCCTGCCACTTCTTGCGGCACTGCTTGCCGTCCCTTTGGATGGAAGCCACTGCCGAAAACTCCACTGCTACTTGGTCCCAAGCTTTATTCATTGCTGAGGGTTTCAAATTGCCAACACCCTTCTTGCCAATCTGCTGCCATCTTCTTTCAGTGGCATCTACAAGGGCTTCATTGTTGTCCACAGTAAATTTCTTGGCCCTTTTCCTTTCAGATTCAGTCTCCATTGTTAGGGTATATATGATGCGTTCTCTGGATCTCCTTTTTACTTTTGCAGATTTCACAGGTACTCACAGATCTGCTGGCTCTTTAAAAATGGCAGACTCATGACGTGGGGGTTTGAAAACGGGAGGTTTTTTTCCCCGTGTGCACAGAGAATGGGCCTCTGTTTTTCAGCGCTGTGAATTAGCTCCACCCACAGAAGCTAAGGTATTTCAGCACGGCATCAAATTTAAAAAGAAAAATGGTGAAACTTCGGATTTTTTTTGGCGCTGCCGCCATGTGGAACTTTGGGCCTAATATCTTTATTGTTTACTCACCAGATATTTTCAAAGAAACAAGTTGTGCATGTAATTCTATTAGTGATACAAATTTTGGACTATATCAACTGTCATGAACAAGTGCATTCATATTCCTAGTCCTAATGAGCTTTTCCTCAGGCTTTTTTCTGTAAACATTTTCCTTTGATTTCTTGCCAATTTCTCTGCTACTTTCAGCACCTCTCCGTTTCCAATTTTGATTCAGGTTAATTTATTTCTTTTTCAGACTTCAAAAATAAATAAGCTCACTCACAAGCTTGGGCATGAAGTTTTAATAGAGACCAAGTTATCATAGAAACTGACGCACAACATAAATACACAATTTCTTTTCTCGTTGGAGTTACAGCCAGCTTTGAAGAACTGTTTTAGGAAGCTGTTCTACAATGCAAACTAGCTTTATTTCTGCATCTAATTTGGGCATTGTAGATAGAATTTTAACCTTTGATAAACTGCAGCAATGAATATAACTAGTCATTTACTAGTCTACGCAAAGAGCAGTACAGCGGCCAGCATGTATGGTGCGGTGAATCATAGTATAATAGCCTACAAAATGAAAACTACAATAGTCTGCTAATGAATCATGAGTAATTTGAATTTTCTAGTACTCCTCCAATTACGAATCTACTGTGCAGCACTCTTTCACATCACCGTATTTTCCATTGCTTTATATTATCAATTAAACAGATTACAGCGACTTTGACTGAAGTGGCAATTATATTAGAAGAGCAGCTATTAGATCACATAAACTTCAGCAGTTTCACTGCTGCAAGCAGCAGCAGCAGCAGGGTTCCTGGCTCACTGCTGCTATTATGTTTAATGCATTTAATGTACTTGAGATCATTAAACATAGAAACATAGAAACATAGAAAATAGGTGCAGGAGTAGGCCATTCGGCCCTTTGAGCCTGCACCACCATTCAATAAGATCATGGCTGATCATTCCTTCAGTACCCCTTTCCTGCTTTCTCTCCATACCCCTTGATCCCTTTAGCCATAAGGGCCTTATCCAACTCCTTCTTGAATATATCTAATGAACTGGCCTCAACAACTTTCTGCGGTAGAGAATTCCACAGGTTTAACAACTCTCTGAGTAAAGAAGTTTCTCCTCATCTCGGTCCTAAATGGCCTGCCCCTTATCCTTAGACTGTGACCCCTGGTTCTGAACTTACCCAGTATCGGGAACATTCTTCCTGCCTCTAACCTGTCCAATCCTGTCAGAATTTTATATGTTTCTATGAGAACCCCTCTCATTCTTCTAAACTCCAGTGAATACAGGCCCAGTCGATCCAGTCTCTCCTCATATGTCAGTCCTGCCATCCATGGAATCAGTCTGGTGAACCTTCGCTGCACTCCCTCAATAGCAAGAATGTCCTTCCTCCATTTAGGAGACCAAAACTGAACACAATATTCCAGGTGAGGCCTCACTAAGGCCCTGTACAACTACAGTAAGACCTCCCTGCTCCTATACTCAAATCCCCTAGCTATGAAGGCCAACATGCCATTTGCCTTCTTCACCACCTGCTGTACCTGCATGCCAACCTTCAATGACTGATGTACCATGACACCCAGGTCTCGTTGCACTTCCCCTTTTCCTAATCTATCGCCATTCAGAGTCAGGCTTTTAAGGCAATTAAAACAAGAAATGATTTTAGCACACAAAGTTAAAAAATAAGACATTTATATTTAATCTAGTTTCATATTGCAAAATATTGTAATGAAAAATTCAAGTTCACAACAGCTTGTTATCCTGCATCCAATAATTGCGAAACCAACAGCATTGTGGTGGGATTTAAGGAGAAAATTGTGGTTACACAGTCCACTTGAATAACTAAGAGTTAGGGATACCAAGCTCCACATATGCATACTCAAATACGTATACTGGTTTTCAAATGGGCCAGAATGGTTGTTATTTCATTGGGTATTTAGTATTCCGTCTTCTTGTTTTTGTCATGAGAGACGTCGAGCTGATGAAGGGCCATTGACCTAAAACATTAACTCTGTTTCTATCGCCACAGAATTTTCAGTTTTTATTTCAGATTTCCAACATCCGCAGTAATTTGCTTTTGAAACAGTAGGTTTAGATATGTCCCTTAAGAAACCATCCTAGAAATCTATACCATAATGTTACAAAATCAGCAAATATTAGCAAGGCCAAAATTGTGGCGTTGTCAGTACTAAAGGTTAAGCGGAAGTCAAAGCCGAGAATCCCTTCATAAATTCTACTTTAATCATTGGATTTAGATAGATTCACGAAGAATGACCTGCTGCTTCTATAACTGTATTAACTACTATTACAACTTATGTGCTTTTTATACAAACATCAATAGCATCCTGCAAAATCCCCCCTTACTTAGATTAATTAAAACTCCTGATGTTTCACTGCTCTTTGAAATATGAGGATTACATCACCTGTTCTGCAATCCTAGGGTACAGCTCTTCTGAAAGTATTAATGGGAAATTTTATGGACCGTAGGAAGAATAAAGTTTATTGTAAAATATTTTCACTATAAAGCCGAAATATATCTCTTGCTTCAGAGGGGATATTAATACTGATGCAAGTCAGAAAGCAACTCATGGAGACTTGCTGTGGCAGTTCTGTGGAGCCAGTAAGCTCCTTTCTGTCTGCTGATTTTACTTCTGTAATATCACTCGGCTCCGCCCTTGCCTCAGCTCATCCGCTGCTGAAACCCTCATCCATGCCTCTAGGCTTGACTATTTCAATGCACTCCTGGCTGGCCACCCATCTTCCACCCTACATTAACTTGAGTTCATCCAAAACTCTGCTGCCCATATTCTAACTCGCACCAGGTCCCGTTCACCCATCACTCCTGTGCTCACTGGCCTATATTGGCTCCTGGTCCAGCAACATCTCGACTTTAAAATTCTCATCCTTGTTTTCAAATCCCTCCATGGCCTTGCTCCTCCCAATCTCTGTAACCTCTACTAGCCCTACAATACTCCGAGATCTCCGCTCTTCCAATTCTGGCCTCATGCGCATCCGATTTTAATCGCTCCACCTTAGGCCCTAAGCTCTGGAATTTCCTCTCTAAACCTTTCTGCCTTTCTATCTCTATCTCTCTCTCCTCCTTTAAGATGCTCCTTAAAACCTACCTTGTTGACCAAGCTTCTGGTCATCTGTCCTAATAACTCCTTATGTGGCTTGGTGTCAAAGTTTGTTTGATAACACTATTGTGAAAGGCCTTGGGATGTTTCACTAAGTTAAAGGCGCTAAATAAATGCAAGTTGTTATTGTTGTAACACTGAAATATACAACAAATGCTCATTGCCAGCTGTTAGAAAACATGTCATTCAATCAGGTAGAGTTTCCCTGCAAGTGGACTTTGGATGGCCGGCTGGTGGAGCATGCCAGCTCGATGCTTGATAGTTTAGGCGAGAGACCCGGTCTATTTTGAGGGCCAGGCCTCATTAACATTCGGCACGCCTGCAGGTGGAAAATGAGTACATATCTCCAGGCAACCGCAATATCAGGCAGCTTGGCCAGAAGAAGGTAGGTTCATGGGGAGGGATCTGATCTGAGGATGAGATGAGGAACCTGGAGCGGCAGCAGCCCAGGCTGGTTTGAGGAGGCGAGAGAAGCCCACAAAAACAAACACATATTTACCTGTGGACTCCTCTTCAGCATGCGCCCTGTACTGTCCTAAAATGGCAAACGGGGTCAAATGTACATTTGCATTTTCAATGGGCCGATTGCCTGACTCAGACAGGTGCTCCGCTGGATGCCCCTCAAAATCTACTTTAATGTGTCAATAAAAGATGGCATTTATAGTGGTTTTGAAACTGTGGTTGGATCACTATGTTCTGGAAAAACAAAACCATATTGAAAAAAAAGGAAAAGGGTTAATGTCACATTCTCTGCAGTAAAACTACATAAATAAAAATATTATTTTAGCTATTTTGTTGAGCTAAAGAGTGGCATTTAAACTAAAGTTAAGGCACTCAATACTATTATAATACACAGACACAAATATAGGAAAGCAGCAAGAAAGATGGAGATTTAGGTTAGCAACGAGAATAAACTGTGAACTTGAAATCAAGAGACTGAAAGCCTTCAAATGCATTTTCCTGCTTAAGTACCCAAGTAGTTTCTAGTAAACATCAACAGTTAAGTATCAGGAAAGAAAAGTCCTCAGTAACTTGCACTTCATCTGAAGAGATTTTTTACCACAAATTTTGATCAACTTAAGTTTGAATAATATTTCTATTATTTTATAATTTGCAATTTTTTTGTGCCACCAATGCAATTGTTGATAGATAATAAATTATCCTGAACTATCCAACAATTATTTCAGAAAAAAGCAAATGTAAACAGAAAGCAAAGTCAGGCCCAATTTGTGTAACTGAATATAGCCATAGTTTAGTCACCACGTCACAGCTTGAACATAAAGAATATAGTGATATAGTGCGTCATTAAAGGCAGGTCACAGCTGCATTTTCCAAGGTACTGTCATGTTAATTTTTTTTGCAACTTTGTATTCTTCCTGCAGCTGCTTATTTGCTCATTTTGCAATCATCAAACAAAACCAACATTTGTAAAAACAGAGAAACATAGAAATCTACAGCGCAGAAGGAGGCCATTTCGGCCCATTAGTCCGCGCCGGCCGACAGAGTGCCATATGGCCCTCGGTCAGCAGCCCTGAAGGTTACATATAAACCTATGAACAATGAACAATGGCGGAAAGGTACAAATCATCCGGCCCAACCAGCCCACCCCACGCTACTGCAATACTCCGTGTATCGCAATATTCTACACCCCACCCCAACCAGAGCCATGTGATCTCATGTGAGGCAAAAAATATGTAAAAAACCCAGGCCAATTGGGAAAAAAAATCCGGGAAAATTCCTTCCCGACCCATCCAGGCGGTCGAAACTAGTCCAGGAGATCACCCTGGCCGGATTCGATTCCCTGCAGTACTTACCATCGTATCTGCACCAGCCAACAACTCAAACAAGTTTAGAAGGTAATTTATCTGTAAATGTCCATCCTTTCACAAGGGCTGTACAAAATAATAAATTTTCTATTTTAAAAATGTTTCCATATAATGTTCTGCAAAAGACACTGAAAAACTCCGTGTCCTGCAAATCTTGGCAAGCTTCATGCACCAATCATGCAATTTAAACGGTATTGATGAAACTGTGATTCGTGGATGATTAATGTCATGTATGTAACCACAATGTAACACCACTGTATTACTGTATACACTCAACCCAGATGCACACCTTGACCACAAGGGGTGAACTTGTGGGAGACACTCCTTACCTGATCACACAGGTGTAAAAAGGGAGGTCCCACACAGGGTCATCACTTGGAGTCCAGTGAATAAAGAGTTAAGGTCACAGAGTGACCGTGTTCCCAGAATGTGCCTCGTGTGGTTTCATGCTGTAGAGTAAGGACTTTACATTGGCGACGAGAAACGGGAATTCACGACCCACGAGAATGGCCACCGGTAGCACAGAGGAACGGTACTGTGTTGGGGAAAACTGGGACAATTTTGTCGAGAGGCTTCAGCAAAGCTTCGTTACGAAAGAATGGCTGGGGGATGCAGCGACCGACAAGCGAAGGGCTCATCTTTTGACCAGCTGCGGACCAAAGACTTACGCGCTCGTGAAGGACTTCCGAGCACCCGAAAAGCCGGCGGACAAAACCTTTGAAGAACTTAGCAAATTGATCAGGGAGCACCTCAAACCGTCGAGTAGCATACATATGGCCCGAGACAGATTATACACCCACCGACGTCAGGAAGGACAGAGGATACCAGACTTCGTAGCGGACCTCCGGCGTTTGGCCAGCCTCTGTAAGTTCACGGATGCCTGCAGGGGGGAGATGATAAGGGACTTCTTTATCGAGGGCATCGGTCATGCGGGGATTGAGACCAAGGATTTGACCTAGGAAGCGGCGGCGTTGCTAGCTCAAACTTTCATGGCGGGGGAGGAAGAGACGAAAATAATATACGCGCGCAATTCTGCCTCTAACACGGCAAGGGATCAGGGAGTCAACATCATCAATGTGGTTCAGAGCCCCGCATTTAGGCAGGGGCAGTTCGACACCCCACAGGCAGCAATAGACCCCAGAGTAGGACTTCAACAGAGACAATGGCAGGCTGAACGGACATTCACGCTATCACAGCGGACAATGCGGCCTGGAATGGGGCCATTGACACCCACTAATAGGGTATGTAAGAGCAGTCCAAGGGACAGTCAGCGCGGAATGCCTAGCCATAGTCACTTTGTTCCCAACAATGGAAACTTTAACTGGAGGTGTGGGGGAAAACACCCAGCCAGATCCTGCAGATTTCAACAGATTGTCTGCAGGAACTGCAATCTCAGTGGCCATTTAGCTCGAATGTGCAGGAAGCCTGCAACTAGACTAATATATGAGGCGGATGGACCAGAAGAGGGTCCTCTGAGGCAGGATGACTTTTGGGGTGAATCGATGGACGCCGAGGTCCAGCAGGTCCATGTGGCAAATAGTCACAGTTCATACACCAAGACGCCATCCATGATGATGAAGGTTTTGTTAAATGGTATCCCTGTAAGCATGGAGCTGGACACTGGGGCCAGCCAGTCAGTCATGGGCGTTCAGCAATTTGAGAAGCTGTGGCCATTTAAAGCCAGTAGACCAAAATTAGCATGTGTAGAGACACAATTACAGACTTACACTAAAGAAATCATCCGGTGCTAGGCAGTGCAATGTTGGCTGTCACACACAATGGGTTAGTGAATCGGCTGCCGCTCTGGATTGTCCCGGGCAATGGTCCCGCACTGTTGTGGAGGAGCTGGTTAGCCGAGATGAACTGGAAATGGGGGAATGTTCACGCAATGACATCTGTGGAGCGAAGTTCGTGCTCACAAGTTCTGCAACAATTCGATTCACTATTCCAACCTGGCTTCGGGACTTTCAAAGGCACTAAAGTAGTAATACACATCACCCCGGACGCCAGGCCAGTGCACCACAAAGCGGTGCCATATGTAATGCGGGAAAAGATCGAGAGGGAATTGGACCGGCTGTTGAGAGAGGGCATAATCTCGCCTGGTGAATTCAGCGACTGGGCGAGCCCCATCGTTCCCATCCTAAAAGCGGATGGCTCTGTCAGGATCTGTGGCGACTACAAGGCCACCATCAATTGGGTGTCCCTACAAGATCAATACCCGCTCCCAAGAGCGGAGGACCTTTTCGCCATGCTGACAGGCGGCGAGCTTTTCATCAAGTTGGACCTCACTTCAGCCTATATGAA
Source organism: Pristiophorus japonicus (assembly GCF_044704955.1). Taxonomy (NCBI): domain Eukaryota; kingdom Metazoa; phylum Chordata; class Chondrichthyes; family Pristiophoridae; genus Pristiophorus; species Pristiophorus japonicus. Next base: position 106,169,499 of record NC_091978.1, on the reverse strand, counting down.
CCCAGGAACTGGCCGACGAATCTAAACTACTGACCACCATCATCACGCACAAGGGACTGTTCGTTTATAACAGATGCCTGTTTGGCATTCGACCAGCGGCCGCGATTTTTCAACGAAACATGGAAAGTCTGCTTAAATCCATTCCTAGAACGATCGTATTCCAGGACGACATCCTCATCATGGGTCGAGACACCGAGGAACACCTCCACAACCTGGAGGAGGTGCTATGCCGACTGGACCGGGTAGGCCTGCGACTCAAGAAGTCTAAATGTGAGTTTTTAGCCCCTGAGGTTGAGTTTCTGGGCAGGAGGGTTGCTGCAGATGGGCTTCAGCCCACTGAATCCAAAACAGAGGCGATTCGACGAGCACCCAGGCCCTGCAACACATCGGAGTTGCGTTCATTCCTGAGACTGTTGAACTATTTCGGCCGAACTTGAGCACGTTGTTGGAGCTGCTACACTGCTCCTGCGTAAGGGTTGCGATTGGTTTTGGGGGAACTGTCAAGAACGGGCTTTTGATCGGGCGCGAAACCTACTTTGTTCAAACAAGTTGTTGACCCTGTACGACCCGTGTAAAAAATTAGTTCTTTCATGTGATGCATCGCCCTATGGGGTTTGGTGCGTGTTGCAGCAGGGTAACGCTGAGGGTCAACTACAACCTGTGGCTTATGCCTCCAGGTCGCTCTCTCAAGCAGAACGGGGATATGGCATGGTCGAGAAGGAAGCGCTTGCATGTGTCTATGGTGTAAAAAAATGCATCAGTACCTCTTTGGTAGGAAGTTCGAGTTAGAGACGAGCCACAAGCCATTAACATCCCTGTTATCTGACAGCAACGCTGTCAATGCCAATGCATCAGCTCGCATACAGCGATGGGCCCTCACGCTGGCTGCTTATGACTACTCCATCCGGCACCGGCCCGGCACTGAAAACTGCACTGACGCACTCAGCAGGCTTCCGCTGGCCACCACTGAGGGGGCAGCGGAGCAAAGCGCCGAGATGGTCATGGCTGTCGATTCCTTTGACAGCGCAGGCTCCCCCATCACAGCCCGCCAGATCAAAATCTGGACAAACAGAGATCCTCTCCTATCACTAATTAAGAAATGTGTCCTGACTGGGGATTGGGTGCCTGCACACGGAGCATGCCCTGAAGTCAGACCGTTCCACAGACGGATGGATGAGCTCTCCATCCAAGCTGACTGCCTACTATGGGGCAGCGGGTAGATATGCCCCAGAAGGGCAGGGAGGCATTCATCCAGGAACTCCACAGCGAGTACCCAGGCATTGTGCTGATGAAGGCCATTGCCCGGTCTCACGTTTGGTGGCCTGGAATTGATTCAGACCTGGAACACTATGTTCGCAGGTGCACAACGTGTGCCCAGCTGAGTAAGGCCCCCAGGGAGGCTCCGCTCAGCCCGTGGCCCTGGCCCACCAGGCCATGGTCACGCGTTCATGCTGACTACGCGGGCCCGTTCATGGGTAAGATGTTCCTTATTGTGGTAGATGCGTACTTGAAATGGATCGAGTGCATCATTCTGAATTCATGCACGTCATCCACCACCGTGGAAAGCCTACGTGCGATCTTTGCAACCCATGGCTTGCCGGAAATCCTGGTTAATGACAATGGCCCATGCTTCACAAGCCACGAATTCCGAGAGTTTATGTCGGGCAATGGCATCAACCACATCAGGACTGCGCCGTTCAAGCCGGCCTCCAATGGTCAGGCGGAATGTGCGGTCCAAATCATTAAGCAAGGTATGCTCAGGATTCAAGGACCCTCCCTACAATGCCGCCTATCGTGTCTCCTGCTGGCCTATAGATCCTGACCGCACTCGCTCACGGGGGTCCCGCCCACAGAGCGACTAATGAAACGGACATTCAAAGCTCGGTTGTCCCTCATTCACCCAGTCCTAACCGACATAGTTGAGGGCAAGCGCAAGTCACAAAACGAGTACCATAACCGTAATGCGAGGGGGAGATGTATAGAAATAAATGATCCTGTATTCATCCTCAATCACGCCATGGGCCCAAATGGTTTGAGGGCACTGTAATTGACAAAGAGGGGATTAGGTCATCGTGGTAAAACTCAACAATGGTCAGATATGCCGTAAGCATCTGGACCAAGTAAAAAAAAGGTTCAGCATCGACACGGAGTAACCTGAAGAAGACCATGAGATGGAGATCACAACACCGCCAGTGAACGAGCAACAAGAGCAATCAGAAGAATGCACAGTCCTTGCGGTCAGCCCGGACAGGCCGGAATCACCACAGGTGACAGACACTCACGTCAGTGTCCAACAACCAGAGCCCCAACTGCGGCGCTCCACGAGGGAGCGTAGACCTGAAAGACTAAACCTATGATCCCAATAAGACTTTGGGGGGGAAGGTAATGTCATGTATGTAACCACAATGTAACACCACTGTATTACTGTATACACTTAACCTAGATGCACACCTTGACCACAAGGGGTGAACTTGTGGGAGACACTCCTTACCTGATCACACAGGTATAAAAAGGGAGGTCCCACGCAGGGTCATCACTTGGAGTCCTGTGAATAAAGAGTTAAGGTCACAGAGTGACCTTGTTCCCAGAATGTGCCTCGTGTGGTTTCATACTGTAGACTAAGGACTTTACAATTAACAGTTTCAAACTGTTCTCAATGTAAAATATTACAGGAAGACTCCACTATCTTGCTAGCTATCTCCAAGAAAGTTGGTGCTTTCAGTCAGCTCAAGATTTCAGCTTCATAAAAATACTCGACCAGAAAATTAAATAAATAAAATCAAATGAACAGAATATGCATAGATAAATTAAGAGGATTTATATGCCATAACTGTCACCTTGCTAAGCACTCAGCCAATAAAACTGTGTCCCAATCATCAGGTAAGGTCTGGCAGCCAGAAATAACTTTTATTGTAACAAGCAAGTGCACAGTTGTCCTTCTATTACCAGCAGCGCTGGTTAATCCACCGTGTAAAGTAAATAGGGAAGATTCACAAAGATACAGGTCAAAGGGGTCATTCAGCCCATCTAACTCATCATTCTTCAAACATTTTTGGTTTCCTCCCAATCACGCCACCAGTTAAATGATTCCAGAAATTTTACTTCCACTACCCAACCCAGAAGATCATTCCAGATATTAATAACTGACTAAGGGGTTTAATAATATTAATTGCAAACTTCCCTCACCATTGCCCTCAGCCGGCTCGGCCCTAAGCTCTGGAATTCCCCCTCTAAACCTTGCCACCTCTCTACCCTTCTCTCCTCCTTTCAATCACACCTTAAAATTTACCTCTTTGACCAAGCTTTTGGTCCTATATGTCCTAATATCTCTATTTGGTTCGGTGTCAAGTTTTTTCTGATAACACTGCTGTGAAGCGTCTTGGGGCATTTTACGACATTAAAGGCAGTATAGAAATGCAAGTAGTTGTTGTTGTACCATCTTTCCCTTGTCCTGCAGTTGTGATTCATTTTGAAATATTGCTGCTGATAGATTTTACATTCCATTCAGTACAGTATATCTATACAAGATCCCACTTCATTAGCCTTCTTTTAAGGTTGAAGAGTCCGAAATTTAAAAAAGTCTTTCCTCATAATACAGTACCCTGGCACTTGTGCTGTCCTCTGTTCTGCATCCAGGGTTTGTTGCTTTCTTTAACAATGGTGACCACAACAGAATACAGTACTCAAGGTACGGCCTGACCAAAGCATGACAGCCTCAGATTTATACTCTTAATGATATGGCAACAAATCTCAATATTCTGTTGCTCTATTGATTGCTGCTGCCCATGACCGGACATATTAAATCTTGAGTATATGAAGCCTATTTTCCTTTTCCTGATGCCCCATAGAATCATAGAAAAATTATGACACTGAAGGAGACCATTCGGCCCATCGTCTCCGTGTCAGTCGAAAAACAGCTACCCAGCCGAATCCCACCTTCAAGCAATATGTCTGTAGCCCTGTAAGTCACGGCTCTTTAAGTATACATCCTGTCATGTATCTTACATTATTATATATAACTGTATCCTAACATGTTATACATGACTGTAATGAGATATGACCTGTAACCACCAGCATACCTTACCACCAGGGGTGCACTTGCAAGAGACAGGTATATAAGGACAGGTCTCAGGCAAGTGCAGCATTCCAGAACTGTGAAATAAAGGTGTAGGTCCAGAGTGACCTTGACTTCACTACATGCCTCGTGTGAATCTGTACTGAGGGGACAGGACTTTACAGTGGCGACGGATTACAGGATTACAGAATCCACAGAATGGCGAACAACAGGTCAGATGAAAAGTACAATGCGGGAGACAATTGGGAGGACTTTATAGAAAGGCTCCTGCAAAGCTTTGTAACCAAAGACTGGTTAGGCGACGATAAGGCAGACAAGAGAAGAGCCCATCTCTTGACCAGCTGTGGTTCGAAAACATACGCTTTAATGAAGGATCTGTTGGCACCCGAGAAACCAGCAAGCAAGTCGTTTGAAGAATTGAGCACACTGGTAAGAGACCACCTGAAGCCAGCGAGCAGCCTACACACGGCCAGATACAGGTTCTACAACTACAGACGCTGTGTGGGCCAGAGCATACCCGACTTTGTGGCGGAACTTCAGAGGTTGGCTAGTTTATGTGAGTTCTCCGATGAAGTGAGGAGAGAAATGCTGAGAGACTTTTTCAGTGAAGGAATAGGCCATGCAGGCATATTCTGAAAGCTCATAGAGACCAAGAACCCTGACCTTAGAGGCAGCAGCACTGGTTGCACAGACATTCTTGGTAGGGGAAGAAGAAACGAGGTTGATTTACAATGCAGGTACGACAACGAACGAAATATCGGAAGAAGAAGTTCACAGCACTAAACAAGCTGCTACCCCCACACACACACAACTGGGAGAACAGGCTCTCGACAGCAGGCAGAAACCATCAAGCTGCTACCCACACACACAGACAAAACTGGGAGAACAGGCTCTCGATAGCAGGCAGAGGCCATCAAGGGCCACAGGAACGGCCGTTCACACCTCATCAACCCACAATGCGAGCAATCAACTACAAACTGAGAGAAGCTCAAGAGAGATCAGCCAGACGTGGCTCATTCTTTGGGAACTCTTTGAACAATGGAACAGGTCTGTGCTGGAGGTGTGGGAGTGGGCACTCGTCAAGGGGATGTCGATTTCAGCAGGCTGTTTGCAGAAATTGTGAATATACAGGGCATTTGGCCCGCATGTGCAAAAAAACGACAGCTTGGCTGGTATACGAATCAGATGGGTCGGAAAGCGGACCAGAAGGTGGTGCGGACAGTACAGCGGGTCAACACGATCAATGGCTGCTGCTCCTACAACAGGACGCCTCCTATAATGATGAGGGTCCTACTCAACAGGATATCTGTCAACATGGAGCTGGATACGGGAGCGAGTCAATCTCTCATGGGCGGTCAACAATTTGAACAACTGTGGTCGCATAAAAGAGACAGAACAAAACTCACAAGGATCGACACCACACTAAGGACCTATATCAAAGAAATCGTACCAGTCCTCGGCAGCGCCATGCTCTCGGTCACACACAAAGGGACAATGAACCGACTTCCCCAGTGAATTGTCCCCGGAGACCCCCCAGCACTGCTGGGGAGAAGCTGGCTGGCAAAACTAAACTGGAAATGGGATGATGTCCATGCCATGTCATTAGAGGAACGGACCTCCTTCTCAACTGTTATAAAGCGATTTGAACATCTCTTTCAGCCAGGTGTGGGCACTTTCAAAGGGGCCAAAGTCAAAATCTGCATCACACAGGATGCTAGACCGGTCCATCACAAGGCCAGAGCTGTACCCTATGTGATGAGGGAAAAGATTGAACAGGAGCTAGACAGGCTTCTGCGGGAAGGCATTATACCACCTGTGGAATTTAGCGACTGGGCAAGTCCCATCGTTCCAGTCGTGAAGCCTGATGGATCCGTACGAGTCTGTGGGGACTACAAATCTACCATAAACAGAGTCTCCCTACAGGACCAGTACCCGCTGCCCAGAGCGGAGGACTTATTTGCCACATTGGCTGGAGGTAAACTTTTCTCAAAATTAGACCTCACATCTGCGTATATGACGCAAGAATTGACTGAGGAATCCAAGCTACTCACCACCATCAACACACATCGAGGCCTTTTCATGTACAATCGATGCCCATTCGGCATCAGGTCGGCAGCTGCCATATTCCAGCGCAACATGGAGAGTCTGCTCAAGTCCATCCCGGGGACGGTTGTATTTCAAGACGACATACTTATCACGGGCAGGAACACCGACTCCCATCTCCGTAATTTGGAGGAAGTACTAAAGCGGCTGGATCGGGTAGGCCTACGAGTCAAGAAATCCAAGTGCCTGTTTCTCGCACCTGAGGTTGAATTTTTGGGCAGAAGGATTGCCGCTGATGGAATCCGCCCAACAGAGTCCAAAACAGAAGCAATTCGCCTGGCACCCAGGCCCCGGAATGTCTCAGAACTGCGCGCCTTTCTCGGGCTACTCAATTACTTTGGGAACTTTATGCAGAACTTAAGCACGCGGCTGGAGCCTCTTCACGTGCTACTCAGGAAGGGGTGCGATTGGTTTTGGGGGGACGCCCAGGAACGCGCCTTCAATAAGGCATGCAACCTTCTGTGTTCCAACAGTGTTTTGACTTTCTTTGACCCAGGTAAAAAGCTAGTTCTCACATGCGATGCGTCAGCGTATGGGGTCGGGTGCGTTTTGCAACATGTCAATAGTGCGGGCAAATTACAACCCATAGCTTATTTCTCCAGGTCACTTTCGTGGGCGGAGCGCGGGTACGGAATGGTAGCGAAGGAGGCGCTCGCGTGCGTGTACGGTGTCAAAAAGATTTACCAATACCTTTTCGAGACCAAGTTTGCATTAGAAACCGACCACAAGCCCCTCACGTCCCTCCTATCCGAGAGCAAGGCAATAAATGCCAACGCCTCTGCGCGAATTCAACGGTGGGCACTCATGCTGGCGTCCTACGACTATACCATAAGGCGCAGACAACTGTACCGACGTGCTCAGCAGGCTACCCCTGGCGTCCACAGAAGGGTCTGACGAACAGGACTGTGAGATAGTCATGGCAATCAATGCCTTTGAGTCCACAGGTTCGCCCATGATGGCTCGCCAAATCAGAGCCTGGACGGCCAGCGACCCCACGTTATCCTTAGTAAAAAGATGTGTCCTAACCGGTGACTGGGCAGAGGCTCGCGATGCCTGCCCCGAGGAATTAAAACTCTTTCATAGACGCATGCATGAGCTATCACTACAAGCAGACTGCCTGATGTGGGGCAGCCGAGTAGTCATGCCTCTGCGAGGCAGAGAGTCATTTGTCCGGGAGCTCCACTGCGAGCACCCGGGAATCGTTCTCATGAAGGCCATAGCCAGATCCCACGTCTGGTGGCCTGGTAATGACGCGGACTTGGAGCTCTGCGTCCGAAGGTGCACCATTTGTACCCAACTCAGCAATGCCCCCAGGAGGCTCCACTGAGCCCATGGCCCTGACCTACCAAACCGTGGTCGCGAGTGCACGTAGACTATGCGGGCCCATTCATGGGCAAAATGTTCCTCGTAGTTGTAGATGCATTTTCAAAGTGGATCGAATGCACCATTTTAAACTCGAGCACAACCTCCACCACTGTGGAGAGCCTCGCAACCATATTTGCAACGCACGGAATCCCTGACATATTGGTCAGTGACAATGGTCTGTGCTTCACCAGCGCAGAATTCCATGACTTTATAATTGACCATGGCATAAATCACGTCAAGACGGCACCGTTCAAGCCGGCCTCCAACGGCCAGGCGGAGAGAGCAGTGCAAATCATTAAACAAGGCATGCTTAAAATCCAAGGTCCCAAGCTGCAGGGTCGCCTGTTGCGACTGCTGCTGGCATACAGATCTCGTCCGCACTCATTGACTGGGATCCTCCCCGTGCAACTGTTGATGAAAAGGACTTTAAAACAAGGCTCTCATTAATCCTCCCAGACATGCACAAAATCGTTGAGGCAAAGCGCCGTAAGCTGACTGAGTACCATGACAGAAATTCGAGGGGGAGATGGAATGAGATATGGGACAAAGTGTTTGTACTAAACTATGGCAGGGGTCCCAAATGGCTTGCAGGGACAGTAACGGGCAAGGAAGGAAACAGGCTACTGGTAGAACAAATGGACAATGGCAAAACCTGCCGGAGGCATGTAGATCAAGTCAAAAGCAGATTTACCAACAACACTACATAACCAGAGGCAGACTACAATGTGGAACTCACACCACACCTTGTGGACAGACAGAGGGAACAACCTGAGGAAAGGGCAATCCCAACAGACAGCCCAGGCGAGTCAACAACAATCACACCAATCGAAACAGACAGCCCAGGCGAGATACCAGCAACCACACCCAAAGAAAAACAGACACCAAGGCAAACAACTGAACCATAACTCAGATGCTCCACGCGAGAGCGTAGACCACCTGAGAGACTGAACCTATAAAGACAATAAGACCTTGGGGGAGGGTGATGTCATGTATCTTACATTATTATATATAACTGTATCCTAACATGCTATACATGACTGTAATAAGATATGACCTGTAACCACCAGCATACCTTACCACAAGGGGTGCACTTGCAAGAGACAGGTCTATAAGGACAGGTCTCAGGCAAGTGCAGCATTCCAGAGCTGTGAAATAAAGGTGCAGGTCCAGAGTGACCTTGACTTCACTACATGCCTCGTGTGAATCTGTACTGAGGGGACAGGACTTTACACATCCAAGTATTTTTAAAATGTGATGAGGGTTTCTGCCTCTACCACCCTCTCAGGCAGTGAGTGCCAGGCCCTCACCACCCACTGGGTGAATTTTTTGGTCTCATCTCCTCTCCAATCCTTCTACCAACTATTTTAAATCTACGTCCCCTGGATTTGATCCCTCTGCTAATGGAAATAGGTCCTTCCTATCCATTCTATCTCGGCCCCTCATAATTTTATACACCTCAATTAAATCTCCCTTCATCCTCCTCTGTAGCAAAGAAAATAACCCCAGCCTATCCAATCTTTCCTCATAGCTAAAATTTTCCAGTCCTGCCAACATCCTCCTAAATCTCCTCTGTACCCTCTCTAGTGCAATCACATATTTCCTGTAATGTGGTGACCAAAACTGTATGCAGTACTCAAGCTGTGGCCTAACTAGTGTTGTATACAGTTCCAACATAACTTTCTTGCTCTTATATTCTATGCATCGGCTAAAAAAGGAAAGCATTCCGTATGCCTTTTTAACTATCTAATTGACCTGTCCTGCTACATTTAAGAATCTGTGAACGTACACTCCATGGTCCCTCTGTTCCTCCACACCTCTCAGTTTCCTTCCATTTATTGTGTATTCCCTTGTCTTGTTGCACCTCCCCAAATGCATTACCTCACACTTCTCTGAATTGAAATCCATTTTCCACTTTTCTGCTCAACTGACTCGTCCATCGATATCTTCCTGCAATCTAAAGCTTTCCTGCTCACTGTTAAATGTTGTGTATGGAGAAAGAGTCAGACCGAACACTGTAAGCGCAAAGTGAAGTGTGACCTTAGTCTTTTATTGCAGGTCTCCAGAGTGCCTCTCCAACCTATGAAGCCTTCTTAAATAGCTTTGCTCCCAAGGGATTATGGGATCCCTTGGGACTCCAGGAGATGAGCCCTCTGGTGGCTATACAGGGCTAATACAAATATACATATACAACAACACTGCCCTGCCTTCCCCCCCCCCCCAAAGTCAATAGTGTAACTATTTACAATGTGAGTCGATCTGGGGCCCTTCTTGCCCTGGTTGATTGTCTCGGTGTGAAAGTTGATTTTGTTATATCATTTGTTTGGCCCTCGCTGGGCTGCTGTGCAACTGGACTTGCTGAACTGCCTGGTGTGTTGGACCCTGCTGGGCTGCTGTGGATGATGGGGGATCAAAAAAGGTAGGATCCAAGGTGGGTTGCTCAGGATAGTCCGTGAATCTGAGTTTAATTTGGTCCAAGTGTTCCCGGTGAATGAGTCCATTTGAAAGTTTGACCCGAAACACCCTGCTCCTCTTTTTGGCCATGACAGTGCCGGGAAGCCACTTGGGACCTTATCCATAATTTAACACAAATAAAGGATCATTGATTTCAATCTCGCGTGACACATTTGCGTTATTATGGTACACACTTTGTTAAAGCCGCCTGCTCTCTACCTGTTCATGTAGATCAGGGTGAACTAACGAGAGCCTTGTCTTAAGTGCTCTTTTCATGAGCAGTTCAGCAGGTGGGATCCCAGTGAGTGAGTGGGGTCTCGTGCGGTAGCTAAGCAGGACTCGGCATAGGCGAGTCTGCAGTGAGCCTTCAGTTACCCTCTTCAAGCCTTGCTTGATGATTTGCACTGTTCTCTCTGCCTGACCATTGGATGCTGGTTTAAACAGGGCAGATGCGACATGTTTAATACTGTTACGGGTCATTAATTCTTTGAACTCAGCACTGATAAAATATGGCCCGTTGTCGCTCACCAGGACATCAGGTAGGGCGTGTGTGGCAAACATGTCCCGCAGGCTTTCAGTAGTGGCAGCGGATGTGCTAGCCGACATTCAATCCACTTGGAGTATGCGTCTACAACCACAAGGAACATTTTACCGAAGAACAGGCCTGCATAGTCAACGTGTACCCTAGACCATGGTATGGAGGGCCAAGACCATAAACTTAGCGGCGCCTCCCTGGGTACATTGCTTAATTGTGAGCATGTATTATATCTGTGAAAGCAGGACTCCAAGTCCACATCGATACCGGGCCACCATAGGTGGAATCTGGCTATCTCTTTCATCATTACGATGCCTGGATGGGTACTGTGGAGGTCATTGATGAAGGTGTCTCTGCCCTTCTTGGGGACCACTACTCGATTGCCCCACAGAAGGCAGTCTGCCTGTATAGACATTTTATCTTTGCGCCGCTGGAACGGCTTTATCTCTTCCTGCATTTCCACTGGGACACTGGACCAGCTTCCGTGAAGCACACAGCTTTTGACTAGAGATAATAAGGGGTCCTGGCTTGTCCAGGTATTGATCTGCCGGGCACTGATGGGTGATTGCTCACTCTCAAATGCTTCCATAACCATGGATAGTTCTGCGGGCTGCGCCATTTCCACCCCCGTGTGGGCAATGGCAGCCTACTGAGAGCATCAGCGCAGTTTTCTGTGCCTGGCCTGTGGCGAATGCAGACAACGTGAGCGCCCATCCCTGGATGCGAGCCAATGCATTGGTATTTATCCCTTTACTCTCGGAGAACAGGGATATAAGTGGCTTATGGTCAGTTTCCAATTTGAATTTTAACCCAAACAGGTATTGATGCATTTTCTTTACCCCACAGACACACGCTAATGCTTCTTTGTCAATAATGCTGTAGGCTCTCTCAGCCTAAGACAGACTGCTGGATGCATAAGCAACCGGTTGTAGTTTCCCGAAATCATTGGCTTGTTGCAATACACACACGATGCCATATGACGACGTATCACATGCTAGTACCAAACGCTTACATGGATCATATAACACAAGAAATTTGTTTGAGCATAACAATTTTCTCGCTTTTACAAAGGCATTTTCTTGGCTTTTGCCCCAAACCCATTCGTCCCCTTTTCGTGGTAAGACATGCAGTGGTTCTAACAGTGTGCTGAGACCTGGTAAGAAGTTACCAAAGTAGTTCAGGAGTCCCAAAAACGACCGCAGCTCCGTCACGTTTTGTGGCCTCGGTGCGTTCTTGATTGCCTCTATCTTCGTGTTGGTGGGCCTGATGCCATCCGCTGCAATCCACTTTCCCAGGAACTCTACTTCAAGCGCCAGGAAAACGCACTTCGAGTGTTTTAACCTGAGCCACATGCAGTTGAGCCGAATAAGAACCTCCTCCAGGTGCTGCAGGTGCTCGACTGTGTTCTGACCTGTGACCAAGATGTCATCCTGGAAGATCACAGTGTGCGGGACCGACTTCAGTAAGCTTTCCATGTTTCTCTGGAATATCACTGCTGCCGATTGGATTCCAAACGGGCATCTGTTATAAACAAAAAGACCTTTGTGCAGGTGAGGGCCTTCGATGATTCCACCACTTCCTGCATCATGTGGGCTGAAGTCAGATCCAGCTTCGTTAACATCTTTCCTCCCGCCAGCATTGCAAAGAGGTCGTCGCCCTTTGGTAGTGGGTATTGGTCCAGCAGGGAGAAACGATTGATAGTTACTTTGTAATCGCCACAGATTCTGATGGTGCCATCTCCCTTGAGGACTGGGACGATAGGACTGGCACACTCGCTGAACTCGATCGAGGAAATTATGCCCTCTCTTTGCAGCCGGTCCAGCTCGATCTCTATCCTTTCTCTCATCATGCACGGTACTGCTCTCGCCTTAGGATGGATGGGTTGCACTCGTGGAATTAGGTGGATCAGCACGTTTTCTCCTTGGAATTTCCCGATGCCTGGTTCGAACAGCGAAGGAAATTTGTTTAAGACCTGGGCACACGAAGTGTTGTCAGCGGTTGACAGTGCTCGGACGTCGTCCCAGTTCCAGCGTATCTTTCCCAGCCAGCTCCTGTCGAGCAGCATGGGACCATCGCCCAGTACCACCCAGAGTGGTAGCATGTGCAACACTCCATCGTAGGAGACCTTTACGGTAGCACTGCCGATTAGAGGAATCAGTGCTTTCGTGTAAGTTCTTAGTTTCGAGCGAACTGGAGTTAAGACTGGCCTGAAGGCCATGTGGAGCACAACTTTTCAAAAGTCTTTTTGCCCATGCTGGACTAGCTCACGCCCATGTCCAGCTTGATTAACACCAGGAGTCCATTTAATTCAACATTCAACATTATCGGGGGACAATTCGTTGTGAACGTATACACCCCATGTACCTCTGCCTCCTCGATTTGAGACTCTGTTTGGTCATGATCCTCCGTGGATCTGTCCTCCTCTGCAACATGGTGGTTTGCAGGTTTAACAGGCTTTGCATAGAAACATAGAAACATAGAAAATAGGTGCAGGAGTAGGCCATTCGGCCCTTCGAGCCTGCACTGCCATTCAATGGGTTCATGGCTGAACATGCAACTTCAGTACCCCATTCCTGCTCTCTCGCCATACCCCTTGATACCCCTAGTAGTAAGGACTACATCTAACTCCTTTTTGAATATATTTAGTGAATTGGCCTCAACTACTTTCTGTGGTAGAGAATTCCACAGGTTCACCACTCTCTGGGTGAAGAAGTTTCTCTTCATCTCGGTCCTAAATGGCTTACCCCTTATCCTTAGACTGTGACCCCTGGTTCTGAACTTCCCCAACATTGGGAACATTCTTCCTGCATCTAACCTGTCTAAACCCATCAGAATTTTAAACGTTGCGATGAGATCCCCTCTCATTCTTCTGAACTCCAGTGAATACAAGCCCAGTTGATCCAGTCTTTCTTGATATGTCAGTCCCGCCATCCCGGGAATCAGTCTGGTGAACCTTGGTTGCACTCCCTCAATAGCAAGAACGTCCTTCCTTAAGTTAGGAGACCAAAACTGTACACAATACTCCAGGTGTGGCCTCACCAAAGCCCTGTACAACTGTAGTAACACCTCCATGCCCCTGTACTCAAATCCCCTCGCTATGAAGGCCAACATGCCATTTGCTTTCTTAACCGCCTGCTGTAACTGCATGCCAACCTTCAATGACTGATGTACCATGACACCCAGGTCTCGTTGCACCTCCCCTTTTCCTAATCTGTCACCATTCAGATAATAGTCTGTCTCTCTGTTTTTACCACAAAGGTGGATAACCTCACATTTATCCACATTATACTTCATCTGCCATGCATTTGCCCACCCACCTAACCTATCCAAGTCACTCTGCAGCGTCATAGCATCCTCCTCGCAGCTCACACTGGCACCCAACTTAGTGTCATCTGCAAATTTGGAGATACTACATTTAATCCCCTCGTCTAAATCATTAATGTACAATGTAAACAGCTGGGGCCCCAGCACAGAACCCTGCGGTACCCCACTAGTCACTGCCTGCCATTCTGAAAAGTACCCATTTACTCCTACTCTGCTTCCTGTCTGCCAACCAGTTCTCAATCCCCGCCAGCACACTGCCCCCAATCCCATGTGCTTTAACTTTGCACACTAATCTCTTGTCTGGGACCTTGTCGAAAGCCTTCTGAAAGTCCAAATACACCACATCAACTGGTTCTCCCTTGTCCACTCTACTGGAAACAACCTCAAAAAATTCCAGAAGATTTGTCAAGTATGATTTCCCTTTCACAAATCCATGCTGACTTGGACCTATCATGTCATCTCTTTCCAAATGCGCTGCTGTGACATCCTTAGTAATTGATTCCATCATTTTACCCACTACCGATGTCAGGCTGACCGGTCTATAATTACATGTTTTCTCTCTCCCTCCTTTTAAAAAAAGTGGGGTTACATTGGCTACCCTCCACTCCATAGGAACTGATCCAGAGTCTATGGAATGTTGGAAAATGACTGTCAATGCATCCGCTATTTCCAAGGCCACCTCCTTAAGTACTCTGGGATGCAGACCATCAGGCCCCGGGGATTTATCGGCCTTCAATCCCATCAATTTTCCCAACACAATTTCCTGACTAATAAGAATTTCCCTCAGTTCCTCCTTCTTACCATACCCTCTGACCCCTTTTATATCCGGAAGGTTGTTTGTGTCCTCCTTAGTGAATACCGAACCAGAGTACTTGTTCAATTGGTCTGCCATTTCTTTGTTCCCAGTTATGACTTACCCTGATTCTGACTACAGGGGACCTACGTTTGTCTTTACTAACCTTTTTCTCTTTACATATCTATAGAAGCTTTTGCAGTCCATTTTAATGTTCACTGCAAGCTTCCTCTCGTACTCTATTTTCCCTGCCCTAATCAAACCCTTTGTCCTCCTTTGCTGAGTTCTAAATTTCTCCCAGTCCCCGGCTTCGCTGCTATTTCTGGCCAATTTGTATGCCACTTCCTTGGCTTGAATACTATCCCTGATTTCCCTTGATAGCCACAGTTGAGCCACCTTCCCTTTTTTATTTTTACGCCAGACTGGGATGTACAATTGTTGTAGTTCATCCATGCGGTCTCTAAATGTCTGCCATTGCCCATCCACTGTCAACCCTTAAGTATCATTCGCTAATCTATCCTAGCCAATTCACGCCTCATACCTTCAAAGTCACACTTCTTTAAGTTCTGGACCATGGTCTCTGAATTAACTGTTTCATTCTCCATCCTAATGTAGAATTCCACCATATTATGGTCACTCTTCCCCAAGGGGCCTCGCACAACGAGATTGCTAACTAATCCTCTCTCATTACACAACACCCAGTCTAAGATGGCCTCCCCCCTAGTTGGCTCTTTGACATATTGGTCTAGAAAACCATCCCTTATGCACTCCAGGAAATCCTCCTCCACCGTATTGTTTCCGGTTTGGTTAGCCCAATCTATATGCATATTAAAGTCACCCATGATAACTGCTGCACCTTTATTGCATGCACCCCTAATTTCCTGTTTGATGCCCTCCACAACATCACTACTACTGTTTGGAGGTGTGTACACAACCTTCACGAGCGTTTTTTGCCCTTTGGTATTCCGTAGCTCCACCCATCCTGATTCCACATCATCCAAGCTAATGTCTTTCCTTACAATTGCATTACAATTACTCTTTAACCAGCAATACCACCCCGCTTCCTTTTCCTTTCTGTCGATCCTTCCTAAATGTTGAATACCCTTGGATGTTGAGTTCCCAGCCTTGGTCACCCTGGAGCCATGTCTCCGTGATGCCAACCACATCGTATCCGTTAACTGCTATCTGCACAGTTAATTCGTCCACCTTATTCTGAATACTCCTCGCATTGAGGCACAGAGCCTTCAGGTTTTCCTTTTTAACACACTTAGACCCTTTAGAATTTTGCTGCAAAGTCGCCCTTTTTGTTTTTTGCCTTGGGTTTCTCTGCCCTCCACTTTTACTCATCTACTTTCTGTCTTTTGCTTCTGTCTCCATTTTGTTTCCCTCTGTCTCCCTGCATTGGTTCCCATCCCCCTGCCATATTAGTTTATCTCCTCCCCAACAGCATTAGCAAACACTCCCCCAAGGACATTGGTTCCAGTCCTGCCTATGTGCAGACCATCCAGTTTGTACTGGTCCCACCTCCCCCAGAACCAGTTCTAATGCCCCAGGAATTTGAATCCCTCCCTGCTGCACCATTGCTGAAGCCACGTATTCATCTGAGCTATCCTGCGATTCCTACTCTGACTAGCATGTGGCACTGGTAGCAATCCTGAGATTACTACTTTTGAGGTCCTACTTTTTAATTTAGCTCCTAGCTCCTTAAACTCGTAGGACCTCATCCCGTTTTTTACCTACATCGTTGGTACCAATGTGCACCACGACAACTGGCTGTTCACCCTCCCTTTTCAGAATGTCCTGCACCCGCTCCGAGACATCCTTGACCCTTGCACCAGGGAGGCAACATACCATCCTGGACTCTCGGTTGCGGCCGCAGAAACGCCTATCTATTGCCCTTACAATTGAATCCCCTATCACTATCGCTCTCCCACTCTTTTTCCTGCCCTCCTGTGCAGCAGAGCCACCCACGGTGCCTTGAACTTGGCTGCTGCTGACCTCCCCTGATGAGTCAGCCCCCTCAACAGTACTCAAAGCGGTGTATCTGTTTTGCAGGGGGGTGACCGCAGGGGATCCCTGCACTACCTTCCTTGCACTGCTCTTCTGTTGGTCTTCCATTCCCTATCTGGTTGTGGACCTTTTACTTGCGGTAAGACCAACTCACTAAACGTGCTATTCACGTCATTATTAGCATCGTGGATGCTCCAGAGTGAATCCACCTTCAGCTTCACTTCCACAACGCGGATACACTTCCCGCACACGTAGTCGTCAGGGACACCGGAGGCGTCCCTGATTTCCCACATAGTACAGGAGGAGCATAACATGTGTCCGAGCTCTCCTGCCATGACTTAACTCTTAGATTAACTTAAATTGACAACAACAATGCTGAAGGTTACTTCCTGAAATAGAAGAGAAGAAAGAAAAACTACTCACCAATCACTTACCCCCTTGGCTGTGACGTCACCTTTCTATTTCTTTCTGCTTCTTTTTTGCCTTCCCCCTGTAGCTGCACAAGTACGCCTCTCGCCGAACTCACGCTGCTCCTGGTCTCACTGGTCTTTTGTTGGCCTCTCCGATCCCCAGAACTCCCGCCTCTCGCAGAACTCATGCTGCTCCCGGTCTCACTGGCCTTTTGTAGGCCTCTCCGATCCCCGGAACTCCCGCCTCTCGCTGAACTCACGCTGCTACTGGTCTCACTGGCCTTTTGTAGGCCTCTCCGATCCCCGGAACTCCCGCCTCTCGCCAAACTCACCTGCACACTCGTTGGAGGTGTCCCATTGTTCCACAGTCCTTGCAAAGGTACTCTTTGAATCGGCATGAATGGAAACAATGATCACCCCCGCAGCGCCAACAAGGTGTTAATGGCCTTGCATTCATCACCTTTGATAGTGGACTCTGAGACATCTGCGGACGTGTAGCTGCAGTTATGTGTGACCTGCCCTGTATGTTATGATTCGAAAACAACATCACTTTGTTCACAGTACTTGTAGCAGCACTTGTGTGCTGAGAGATTTGCTTCATATTGTCACTGGTGGCAATGAACGCCTGGGCTATCGCAATGGCCTTACTCAAGGTTGGGGTCGCGACAGTCAAAAGTTTACGAAGTATGGTTTCGTGGCCAATGTCAAGTGCGAAAAAGTCTCTGAGCATGTGCTCCAAATGTCCTTCAAATTCGCAATGTCCTGCAAGGCATCTTTGCTCGGCAACATAACTCGCCACTTCCTGGTCTTCAGACCTTTTTGTAGGTGTAGAACCGGTACCTCGCCATCAGAGCACTTTCCTTCGGACCAGTGTGCACAAATCATCGTACGATTTCTCCATGGGTTTCGATGGAGTGAGCAGATTCTTCATGAGGCCATACGTTGGTGCCCCACAGAGGTGAGGAGAATCACCCTTCGTTTGGCAGCGCTCTCTTCCCCATCTAGCTTGTTGGCCATGAAGTATTGGTCGAGTTGCTCCACAACAGTTTCCCAATCATCTCCCTCCGAGAATTTCTCCAGGATGTCCATTGTTCTCTCCATCTTTGGGTTTGCTATCTGTATCTCATCGCCAGTTGCTGTGTATTGAGAAAGAGTCAGACTGAACACTGTGAGCTTAAAGTAAAGTGTGACCGTAGTGTTTTATTGCAGGTCTCCAGAGTGCCTCTCCAACCTATGAAGCCTCTTTAAATATCTGTGCTCCCAAGGGATTATGGGATCCCTTGAGGCTCCAGGGGATGAGCCCCCTGGCGACTGTACAGAGTAAATACAAGTATACATATATAACATCAACCATATGGCCAATTTTTGTATCATCCCATGTGCACCACTTCCTGAGGCATTATGGACAGGAAACAGGAGCTGTATCACCAAGTGTCTGCTTCTGTCTGCTTAAATAACACAGAATTTACATAATGATGCCTCCTGTGTCATTTTCTGGCTATTCTGTTGGGCGTCCCTATGGAATGAAGATCGCTCAAAGAAATTTAGTATCAGAGCTTGTGGGGCTGCCCCTTCAGATTGGAGGATCTGTAAAGCAACACTCAATAACTAACACAGACCTTACTTAAATACATATTCCTAAGGCTTCGGTGCAGCATGGCTGTCTGCGGGACGGGGCGGGGCGGTGGAGTCCATTTGACAGTCACCAATTGCTAAGCCACCCAGAACTCACTCAGCACATTAAAATATCACTGACTGCACAAATAGCTGGGCTAAGTAGGGATAAAGTTGTGTGTGCAATAAAGCACACCACCCAATTTACACTGGTGATGGGAGCATGGAGTCGGAAAATTGCTTCCTCTAAATCCAAGATCTCATCCAGCCTCCAAAATCTCTTTCAGTGGTGTACATGGATTTCCAAAAGGCATTCAACAAAGTGCCACATCATAAGCTTGCCAGCAAATTTGAAGTCCATGGAATGAAAGGGACAGTGGCAGCATGGATACGAAATTGCCTAAGTGACAGGAAACACAAAGTAGTGGTGAGCGGTTGTTTTTCGGACTGGAGGAAGATGTACAGTGGTGTTCCCCAGGGGTTGTTTCTAGGACCGCTGCTTTTCTTAATATACAGATTAATGACTTGGATGTGGGTGTACAGGGCACAATTTCAAAATCAGATAATACAAAATTTGGAAGTATGGTGAACAGTGAGGAAGATAGTGATAGATTTCAAGAAAACATAGACAGGCTGGTGGAATTGGCGGACACGTGGCAGATGAAATTTAACACAGAAAAGTGCAAAGCGATACATTTTGGTAGAAAGAATGAGGAGAGGAAATATAAACGAAAGGGTACAATCCTAAAGGGGGTGCATGAACAGAGAGACCTACGAGTGTATGTGCACAACTCATTGAAGGTGCAAGTCAGTTTGAGAAAACAGTTAAAAAAGCTTAAGGGATCCTCAGCTTCATGAATAGAAGTATCGAGTACAAAAGCATGGAAATTATGGTGAACCTGTGTAAAACACTGGTTCGGCCTCAACTGGAGTATTGTGTCCAATTCTGGGCACCGCACTTTAAGGATGTGAAGGCCTAAGAGAGGGTGCAGAAAAGATTTGTGTGAATGATTCCAGGGATGAGGAACTTCAGTTACGTGGATAGACTGGAGGAGCTGGGATTGTTCTCCTTAGAGCAGAGAAGATTGAGAGGAGACTTGATAAAGTGTTCCAAATCATGAGGGGTCTGGACAGAGTAGATAGAGAGAAACTGTTCCCATTGGCAGAGGGGTCGAGAACCAGAGAACACAGATTTAAGGTGATTGGCAAAAGAACCAAAGGCAACAAAAAAAAAAACTTTTTTATGCAGTGAGTGGTTAGGATCTGGAATGCACTGCCTGTAAGGATGGTGGAGGCAGATTCAATTACAGCTTTCAAAAGAGAATCAGAACACCATCTCATACCTTTTGTCATTTAATCTCTCCTGCCTTCCATCCTAACACAGACCTTACTTTTTGTTCTTTCTTCCCCTCCCCGCTTTCCCTGCCTCTGTACTTGCTTAAAACCTGTTACATCTCTACCTTTTTCCAGTTCTGACGAACTATCAAAGATTTCTGAAGCTAGATTGTTTATGTAAAATAGAAACACCAATTCCAGGGGCACTCCACTCAATGGCCCAGATATTTGTGGGAAGGCAGCATGCTGAGGGGTTGGTGGTCGTAGCAGCCAGGAAACCTGGAAATGTGGATAACGCAGAGGTTTATCCAAATTATTTGTCTCTGTTCCCCGGCCAGCAGCCAGCCAGATTAAGAGGCTGGTTGACTGTCAGGCGAGAAAGCCTGCAGTACAAGGCAGCAGGCGGGGAGTAGAGAGGAGGGAGGAAGAAATCAGGAGGGGTGGGCATCGGATCGCGGGTGAGGGTTGGTTGATCACGGGTTGGGTGGGGTTGAAATGATTGCAGGTGTGTTGAAGCCATCGGGGTCGGAATTTTAATCGAGAGGCGAACAGGGAGTGTGGAAAGGGGCTAGAAAGTGGTTGGGAAACCCGGGAAAACAGGTTTCCCTCAGGCCCTGCTGAGGACATGGCTGCAGGAGTTCCTCAGGGCGGTGACCAAGGCATAACCATCTTCAACTACTTCCTTAATGATCTTTCCTCCATCATAAGGTCAGAAGTGGGGATGTTTGATGGCTGCACAGTATTCAGTGCCATTCACAACTCCTCAGATAATAAAGCAGTCCATGAATGCATTCAGCAAGACCTGGACGACATTCAGGCTTAGGCTGATAAGTGGCAAGTAACATTCGCGCCACATAAGTGCCAGGCAATGACGATCTCCAATAAGCACGAGTCCAACCACCATCCCTTGACATTCAAAGGAAGTACCATCACTGAATCCCCCACCATCAACATCCTGGGGGTCAACACTGACCAGAATCATAACTGGACCAACCACATAAATACTGTTCCAATAAGAACAGGTCAGAAGCTGGGTATTCTGCGGTGAGTGGCTCACCTCCTGACTCCCCAAAGCACAAGTCAGGAGTGCGATGGATACTCTCCACTTGCCTGGATGAGTACAGCTCCAACAACACTCAAGAAGCTTAACACCATCCAGGACAAGGCAGCCCGCTTGATTGGCACCCCATCCACCACCTTCAACACTCACTCCCTTCACCACCGTGGCCGCAGTGTATACCATCTACAAGATGCACTGCAGCTACTCGTCAAGGCTTCTTCAGTAGCATCTCCTGTAAGGGAATAAAATATGGTCACTAAAGTGGGAGACCGACAGACAGATGGTCACTAAAAAGGATACTGAAGGTAGTGAATTGATCGGACACAAGGGGAAGCAAAACTTGATGGTTAATGACCCATCCATTGTATTAACTTTAGTACAGACTCATGGAAACTGTATTCAGTACAGAACAAGGACAGTAAAATATTTGGGAACATAGATTATAGCAGCATGGAAACAGGATGGAATGACTGGTAGTTTTGACTAGAGTTCTTGGGAGGGGGTAAGGAGGCACTGAAGTGGTCATAGTTGCACAATCAGAAACCACCAGCACCTTTACTGCCAATGAAACACCACCTACTCATCCAAGATGGAAACGACCCTCCATGGGTCAACCCGATAGAGCTAAGCCCAGTCATTGCATGAAGGCGATTTGCACTAAGGACTTGGGGGAGAGTGATGTCATGTATCCAAACATGTTTACTGCTTGGACTATTACATATGATGTGCCACCAGAGGGCACTACTATGGGAAACTTGTACACCAGCTGTATGGTCACTAAGGTGTGCCACCAGAGGGCACTACAGTGGGAGACTTGTAGGTTACCTGTACAAGTGTGCCAGGCCTAGTATAAAAGGCAGGCCACCATGTGTGATCATCACTCTGGAGTTACATTAAATGGACTAAGGTCACTACAGTTCAAGAAAATACATTGCCTCATTATCAGAGCATCTAAAGACATAACAGGCACCGCCCTGGAAAACAAAGTTAATCAACATGTTAAGAGGAACTGAGGCAAAGTTGACACCACTGATTAACACATTCCAGAAGGATGACGTGTGACGGGAGATGGACAGGTGGGGGAGAGCGATTTGGAGCCAGTCTGATAAGGGTCGACGAACCAATGTAACTTCGCTGATAGCAGTCGGCCAATCGGTGATTTAGTAGGAGGGTCGCACACCTAGAAAAATTGTATAATAGTAATAGTAAAACCTCTGATCGGGGAAGTGTTCATCGAAACCCTTCCCTAGCATGCTTGAATAAAAACTTGTTAACCGAGATTTTGTCTGAGTGATTCCGTGTTCGCTATATGGACAGGCGGGTGTCGATTCCTTATATCAGGGAGTCCACCTTGAGGAAGAGAAGTCTTTTTATCCCAACACCTCCCAAACCTGCGACCTCTACCATCTAGGACAAGGACAGCAGGCATATGGGAACACCACCACCTGAAGTTCCCCTCCAAGTCACACATCATTCTGACTTCAAAGTATATCGCTGTTCCTTCATCGTTGCTGGGTTAAAATCCTGGAACTCCCTCCCTAACAGCACTGTGGCAGTACTTTCACCCCAATGAGTGCAGCGGTTCAAGAAGGCGGCTCACCACCACCTTCGCAAGGGTAATTAAGGATAGGTAATAAATGCTGGCCTTGCCAGCGATGCCGATATCCCACGCACAAATTTAAAAAAATGTAACGGCAAGGCCTGATTAACATTGCAAAGCTGTTTCCTGCCCACAGCCAGCCAGATGGAGAGGCTGGATGGCTGTCAGGCAGGTAGGTCTGTGGCACTAGACAGCAGAGTGGGGAAGGAGGAATTTCGGGGGGGGGGGGGTGGGTGGCCGGGGTCTGTGACCAGGAGCTGGAGGATTGGGGCCGGAGGAAATTCAGAGAAGGGTGGTCAAGGGCCAGAGGAGGATTGGTGTCAGAGGAGGATCAAAGGGGGTGGTCGTGGTGGTCGGGGGCAGGGAAAATGATCGAGGGCCAGAGGGGAAGGTCGGAGGCGCAATCGGGGGCTTGAGGGGAATAGGAGGCCTTGGGGAGGGGTCAGGGAGAGATCGGAGGTCTCGTGGGGGAAGGGATCCAATCGCGGGAGGTGAGTGAGGCAGGGGCGCTGGATCCAGCAGGTAAGTGGAAAAGCACTTGCATCGTGGATCAAGTAATCCTCGCCTCTCTTTAGCTGGCAGGTTCCCTCAAGGCCATGGAAACCCATCAGCCCAGTTAAATTTGAAATTGTGTATCGCCATGAGGGACGCCAGCCTCTTTGTATTTAAATGGTGATCTGACTCCTGGGAGTGGGTAGGATGGAGGTGGGTTGGGGGTCACCCTTTAACCACCTACCCAAACCCAACCCTCCTGCTTTTTGGAGTTAAAATTAATGAGAGGTGGCTTGGGGGTTGAAGACATCAGGGATGGGTTGTGGGTGAGAGGCTGATCACACGAAGGGAAACAAGTTTGTTTCGGGGCCCAGGGGAAAAACACTCCTGCTCCTCCTGGCCCACAAGCAGTGCTGGAAAGGCACTTTTCTGATGGATCCGGCTCTTCTCGCCTCCCTTCAGCTGCAGGGTTTCCGAGCCCTGGAAAACCCCGGCCTGCAGCTCAATAATTGCTAAAATCTGAGGCACGCAGCCTCATTAACATATTTAAATAACTGACCTGCCACTGGAGAGGTTAGGTGCCTGTCCCAAACTATCTGTTAAATCGGAAAACGGCTGTTTGAAACAGGTTGGATTCGGGTTTAAGATTTTAAAAATGTTAACATTCTATCCCCCACGTCACAGGGGGTTAAAATCCCCTCCACTCCCACCCCCATATATCTCCAGCAACACACCCCTAAATAGTACCTGCTGCCTCCTCTTGGCCAACTCCTGATCCTTTTATAGAATTGACGGAAGACTCTGCCTTTAAATTTGTGTAGCAGCCTTTCATGCAGAGCTTTCAGGAAGTCTAGGTAAATTACATTATATTTCCATCCTGGTTTTATGTTCATTTGTATTTCTCATTTTGCTTGTGACATTTTTTGCAGTGTTCCTATTGATTTGCCTCTCATTTTCTCTACAGACTGTAAAGTTTCCTTTGTTTATTCCATATTATCATAAACAAAAACGTATGGTTATGTTTGTTTACTCTGCATTGACAAGCCTTTGGTATGTTCTTTTCCTGAATGCTCAGTAGTCTAACCTCAAAGGTACTCGATTTATTCTAACTGAGGTTTCCTCAGTACTGTCCCTACTCCTCCAGTCTATTTGTTTAAGCTATTTTACTCCTTTCCATGAAATTGGCCCTTTTAAAGATACATAGGTGCAGGTTTAATCATTTAATAGGCCACTACTTCTATTCCCACTGTGCTATCTGCCCCACTTGTTACATTATCTAATAGAGTCAGAGCAATAATACATTCTATTTAATAGCTCAGATTCAAAACCATTTGAATATTTCAAGTTTATATTAGATTAACATTCCCCATTATTACCTTCTTAATGCTTTCAGAGTAACCTTTGGTCTATATCAAGCTCCCAGTTATCTCCACTCTTTACTTTCAAACAAACTCTCTCTTTGGGATGCTTAATCTATACTAATGGGTCTATTCCCTTTACTTCCTAGATGTCCCTGGCATATATAGCACAACTCCACCTCCTCTCTCACCTAGTATATAGAAACATAGAAAATAGGTGCAGGAGTAGGCCATTCAGCCCTTCTAGCCTGCACCGCCATTCAATGAGTTCATGGCTGAACATGCAACTTCAGTACCCCCTTCCTGCTTTCTCGCCATACCCCTTGATCCCCCTAGTAGTAAGGACTTCATCTAACTCCCTTTTGAATATATTTATTGAATTGGCCTCAACTACTTTCTGTGGTAGAGAATTCCACAGGTTCACCACTCTCTGGGTGAAGAAGTTTCTCCTCATCTCGGTCCTAAATGGTTTACCCCTTATCCTTATCCTTTTGGTTACTCAACACTCTTGTCTCCATGATTGGGAGTTAACCATGTTTCTTTGCCCCTATCAGATCAATTCCCAATTGCCATAATAGTCAAGTTCAGTTATCATGTTAAGAATACTTTTAAAATTCATGCTGAGTTAACCCTTTACTCTAAAACACCCCTTTCCTTGTTTAACTTTTCTAATTTGACCTTTCTGCTAATTAAGTCATTCATTTCTTTTTGGTCTTTTGGTCAGCCCTCTCCCGCTACCCTACTTGTTCTTTCTGCAAAGGCACCATCTGGATTAGCCCTACTTGTTCCAATGACCAAAGAATGTGAAACCTTCCATTTCACACAGCAATATGAAACAAGATACATACACAACCTCTTCTTTTTGAAATGTTTTTTTTATATATATATATAAACATTAGATAAGCTTATGATAATCAGAATTAAGTTTTTTGCAACTATTACAAACAGAACTCGTCTTGATTTAACCAAAAGACCCCTCTCCTAAAATAAAATCCATCCAAGAAGTGTCGGGGAAATTTTTGCAGAATTTATTTTAGGCAGTTTACATTGAACATACAATCTCAGTTTTTGAAACCCATATATACATAATATATATAATGTATATACGTATAGGTGTGTTGCAGCTCACTCAAATATATATTACACACTTTAAATTATTGTCAAAGTTACAAAAGATTTTACATTCAGCTTGTGTTACTTTTCACTGAATCTGGTCGATTGAGCAAAAAGCGAACAAGCAGGCTCAGGACCTCATCATTGAACCCTTTCACATTGTCTCCTTCAATATCCTCATACAGGCGCATGCTCTCCGTCCCCCAGCAAACGTTCTTGCGGTGATTGTGCTGGTCTGCCCCAACAGTCAGAGCTAGAGTGTTCAACTGATAGCAAAAGAAGGAGAAATAAATTCCATCTGTAATTACAGCTTGGGATACAAACGGCCGAGTCACATCTGCCTCGCTCCAGAATCCTGGAACCAAAAAAAAAAGAAATTATGGGTTTGAAAAGACTTCTCTATGTATTTAGAAACTTCAATAGGAATAGGCAAGAAAAGTCAGATCTCAATATAATTACAGGTGGAGCAGCTGAAATCCGGAAACCTCGGGACCTCGGCCGTTGCGAATATTTCCAGATTTGCCGAATCTGGAAACGCCTGGGCCGAGGTAAGGAGCGGAAGGCCGGGGTAAGGAGCGCGGGGCCGACGGGCGGAGGGGCCTGGGGGGGGATCTGACAGTTCCGGGTTCTGTAGCGTTGGCTGTGGGTCAGGGCTTCTGGGTTAGGGGTCGGCAGCCGGGAAAAACCTGCGTTGAAGACCTGCATAAAAGATAAGTAAAGTTTTTATTTTTAAAACGGATCGGCCGGGTGTCCGAATTCCGCAACATTCCGATTTTCGGAACTCCGGATTTTGGACGTTCAACCTGTATTCAACTGAAAATGAGATACAATTTAAGCCACTGATAATGAATTACTTTTGCCCGTTCTAAACATCCATCTTGAGTATCTTTAGAGATCCACAAGGTTAGGTAATGTAAAAAAGGACAGCAATTGTCAACTGATGTATTGAATTGTAATATAATACAATTCAATACATCATAGAATCGTTCATGTAAATTTGGGTACATTAAATACTTTTTCAGGCTGACATTTAATTCCTAGTGTGGGTTAACATCTATATATTCTTACTTGGTTTTGCAACATAGAACCCTATTTCTTCATCTTTTGTGTTCCCTCGCACATTTTGAATTAGAATGAGAATAGCAATTATCCCTTCTCTGTATAAGTAGATTGCCAAAAGTTGACTAGGAAGTGCTAAAATGCAGTTCGGTATTGCAGATGCTCATGTCAGGTAACTTTATTTTCATCAAGAAATATTGTTTTTCTCGACAAGGATGTCACTCACGGTAGAATTTATTTTAGGCAGTTTATATTGAACATACAAATTTTTGAAAATTCACACCTACATAAGTGTGCTGCAGTTCACAAAAAGACATATATATTACACAATTTAAATTACTTTCGAAGTTACAATGGCATTTGGTTAAAAAAGACTTCACATTAAGCTTATGTTACTTATCACTGATTCTGGAAAAATTTAGGATATATACTGGAAATACAAGGTTTTGATCTTTTTAAAAAATGTAATCAACTTCAAATATTTTTTTTAAATAAAGAATTTTATACGAACAGCAATGTTTAAACTTTGATGAATTAGCACCATCTAACCTTGATATACCGCCTGAGCCCCAGTCCAAGCAAATAGACTTGCAATGCCATTGGCTCGTAATCGCACTTCAATCTGGTCAGTCAGATTGTCTTTTATAAGTTTTTCTCGTCTCAATTTATCAGATGCAAAGTGAAACTGGGTATGCCCATAGCAGGAAGAATCAACAATCTTTGAACCTGTAAATAGAACACATACAAGGACAGAAGACAAGAGTTATGTACGAGCTCAGTGAAAATGCAACTTAATACAGTAATTCAGTTGAATTCCATTCCCCTCCCCACCATCAAAAAGAAAAGCTGTAACCAAATGACGGTATAGTGCTTAGCTTCATAAAGCATTCAATTATGCAAATCTTAAATATGGAAAGTAAAATAAATGCAACTCATCCGCAAATCCATTTTGCCCTTACCGATGAAAATGTTGTTGTCATACTGCCGTTGAAACAATGGAAGTCGGCTTGGTTCAATGTGAATAACAGGAACATCTTCAGGGATTGAATTTTCAAAGGGCACAAACTAGAAAGGAAAACAAGCTAAATTTTAAAAATGCCTCTTTTTCAAATTAACATCTAACTTTCAAAGCCCAATTAAAAATTCAATATCAACCAGTTACCAAGTATAGCAAGTAAGTTCTCTTGGGATGAAATATGCTAATCCAGCATCAGAAAATAAAACATTGCAGAAAACAACCATTTCAATGTTTAATAATGTTAATGTACAAGTTAACATTGTAGCAATTAATAATATATGCAGTTTTAAAGGTTTATTAAATATTAATTATAGAAACATAGAAAATAGGTGGAGTAGGCCATTCGGTCCTTCAAGCCTGCACTACCATTCAATCTGATCATGGCTGATCATGCAACTTCAGTACCCCATTCCTGCTTTCTCTCCATACCCCTTGATCCCTTTAGCCATATGGGCCACATCTAACTCCCTTTTGAATATATCTAATGAACTATTAACCAGAAAAGGATGTAACAGTACTATGTCACTACCCATAGAAAGTTCTGGAGCAACAAACTGAAAATTGAAGGAAACCGTACTGAATTACATAAAAAAATAAACTCCGACATTATTCACATGGTCAGAATGGTATTGGGGGTAATGTACTGACGCGGATAGAGAACTGACTGGCAGACAGGAAGCAGAGAGTCGGGATAAACGGGTCCTTTTCAGAATGGCAGGCAGTGACTAGTGGAGTGCCGCAGGGCTCGGTGCTGGGACCCCAGCTATTTACAATATATATTAATGATTTAGATGATGGAATTGAGTGTAATATCTCCAAGTTTGCAAATGACACAAAGCGGTGTGAGCTGTGAGGAGGACGCTAAGAGGCTGCGGGGTGATTTGGGCAGGTTAGGCGAATGGGCAAATACATGGCAGATGCAGTATAATGTGGATAAATGTGAGGTTATCCACTTTGGGGACAAAAACATGAAGGCAGAATATTATCTGAATGGCAGCAGATTAGGAAAAGGGGAGGTGCAGCGGGACCTGGGTGTCATGGTTCATCAGTCCTTGAAAGTTGGCATGCAGGTACAGCAGGCGGTGAAGAAGGCAAATGGTATGTTGGCCTTCATCGCAAGGGGATTTGAGTATAGGAGCAGGGAAGTCTTACTGCAGTTGTACAGGGCCTTGGTGAGGCCCCACCTGGAATAGTGTGTTCAGTTTTGGTCTCCTAATCTGAGGAAGGACGTTCTTGCTATTGAGAGAGTGCAGCGAAGGTTCACCAGACTGATTCCCGGGATGGCTGGACTGACATATGAGGAGAGACTGGATCAACTGGGCCTTTATGCTCTGGAGTTTAAAAGGATGAGGGGGGATCTCATAGAAACATAAAAGATTCTGACGGGACTGGACAGGTTAGATGCGGGAAGAATGTTCCCGATGTTGGGGGAAGTCCAGAACCAGGGGACACAGTCTTAGGATAAGGGGCAGGCCATTTAGGACTGAGATGAAGAGAAACTTCTTCACTCAGAGTTGTTAACCTGTGGAATTCCCTGCTGCAGAGAGTGGTTGATGCCAGTTCATTGGATATATTCAAGAGGGAGTTAGATATGGCCCTTACGGCTAAAGGGATCAAGGGGTATGGAGAGAAAGCAGGAAAGGGGTACTGAGGGAATGATCAGCCATGATCTTATTGAATGGTGGTGCAGGTTCGAAGGGCCGAATGGCCTACTCCTGCATCTATTTTCAATGTTTCTATAGCAGTTCTTCTGAAAATTATAAGCTCTTCTCAACATGCCATAATCTAAACATTCCATATCCAATTCATTACAAAAAATCTCTCTCAGTAAGTTTTAGGCATCAATCAATCATAAGTGCCCCTCCGTATAACTTGTGCAGTGCTTCCTCTAGTCACATTTTTTGATTCTTTTTCGTTATAGCAGGTAAACCACAAATTATCCAGAAGAGCAGTATGGTAAACCCAAGCCTTTGAAAAAGAAATCACTTTCCAAACAGAAAGAAAATCACCCCTACAGAAAACAACATAGTGAATTGTAAAACGGCAAAGATACAATAGGCCAGTCAGCCGGTCTTTCTCGCCTTAAATGCAGCAACTACTTGAAAAAAGCTCTTTAATGGAACACGTTAAAAGTCTGAAGTGCTGTTGTAAAGAAAAAGTCGCTACACACAGCTAACCAGTGTTAAACAGGTATTTCCTACAGGAGGAAAAGAACTAAGGAGTAATCAGCTTTGGCTCAGTGGTAGCATTCTCGCCTCTGAGTCAACATTTTCTGTTTTTATTCCAGATTCCGCAGTATTTTGCTTTTGTGTTTGTGTAGGTGAGTTTTCCTGGTGTCCTGGCCAATATGTATCCCTCAACCAACAGATCTCTCTCTAACTGTGTAACCTAAAACAGATTATCAGGTCATCATCACATTGCCCTTTGTGTGCAAATTAACTGCCGTGTTTCCTAGATTACAACAGTGACTACACTTCAAAAGTACTTAATTGGCTGTAAAGCACTTTCAGACATCCCAAGGTCTTGAAAGGCACTATATAAATGCAAGTTTTGCATTCTTTCCAAGATTAAAGAAGAATAGAACATTAAGCTCTCTCCAAAGCAACAGGTGTCAAAGCAAATTATTTTCCCTCTATGTGAATCATTGAATTAGGACAGAGTTGCAGAGGATTTTTTTTTTTTATTCGTTCCTGGGATGTGGGCAATGGTGGCAAGGCCAGCATTTATTGCCCTTGAGAAGGTGGTGGTGAAGGTACTCCCATACTGCAGTTAGCGAGGGAGTTCCAGAATTTAAACCCAGCGATGATGAAGGAACGGCGATATATTTCCAAATCAGGATGGTGTGTAACTTGGAGGGGAACTTTCAGGTGATGGTGTTCCCATGCATCTGCTGCCCTTGTCCTTCTAGGTGGTAGAGGTCACGGATTTGGGAGGTGCTGTTGAAGAAGCCTTGGCGA
The DNA here is from genome assembly GCF_044704955.1 of Pristiophorus japonicus. Lineage (NCBI taxonomy): Eukaryota > Metazoa > Chordata > Chondrichthyes > Pristiophoridae > Pristiophorus > Pristiophorus japonicus. Next base: position 106,138,827 of record NC_091978.1, on the reverse strand, counting down.
ATTGCTGGAGTACATCTTGTAGTTGGTACACACTGCAGTCGGTACACACTGCAGTCACGGTGGAGTGAGTGAATGTTTTAAGGTGGTGGATGGGGTGCCAATCAAGTGGGCTGCTTTGTCCTGGATGGTGTCGAACTTCTTGTGTTGTTGGAGCCACTCTTATCTAGTCAAATGGAGAGTATTCCATCACACTCCTGACTTGTGCCATGTAGATGATGGAAGGGCTTTGGGGAGTCAGGTCATGAGACACTTGCTGCAAAATACCCAGCCTCTGACCTGCTCTTTTTACCATAGTAATTATGTGGCTGGTTCAGTTAAGTTTCTGGTCAATGGTTACCCCCCAGGATGTTAATGCTAGGTGATGTAGCGATGGTAATGCCATTGAATGTCAATGGGCGGTGGTTCAACTCTAGCTTGTTGGAGATTGCCTGGCACTTGTGTGGCGTGAATGTTACTTGCCACTTATCAGCCCAAGCCAGAATGTTGTCCAGGTTTTGCTGCATGCGGGCATGGATTGCTTCATTATCTGAGGAGTTGCTAATGGAACTGAACACTGCAATCAGCTGCGAACATCCCCACTTCTGACCTTATGATGGAGGGAAGGTCATTGATGATACAGCTGAAGATGGTTGGGCCCAGGACATTGCCCTGAGGAACTGTGGCTGAGATGACTGACCTCCCAACAACCATCTTTCTTTATGCTAGCTATGACTCCAGCCTGTGGAGAGTCTTCCGCAATTCCTATTGACTTCAATTTTACTAGGGCTCCTTGATGCCACACTTGGTTAAATGCTACCTTGACATCAACTCACCTCACCTCTGGAATTCAGATCTTTTGTCCATGTCTGGACCAAGGCTGAAATGAGGTCTGGAGTTGAGTGATCCTGGCAAACCCAAACTGGGCATCGGTGAGCAGCTTATTGGTGACGAAGTGTCACTTGATAGCCCTGTCAATGACACCTTCCATCACTTTGATGATGATTGAAAGTAAACTGATGGGGCAGTAATTGGCCAGCCTGCATTTTATGGAAATATTTCCAGGATCACTTTTTTTTTTAAAAAAGCAACCCCACAATGTTCTAATGTTATGCTGCAGCAGATAGAGGTTACATGGACACAAAAAAATTGATCTCCCTTCTAATATAACAAATTTTCAGCAGAGAAGCAAGTTATCCTGTATTTGCACTGTACCTCCTTCACAAGAAATTTTGTGACGGCTTCCATTTCCCTTCCTGGCTATAAATTCACCCTGGTGTTTTGCTTAAGAGCTTTGAAGAACACTTAATAAATGTATCTGGTTATACTAACAGGATTTCGGACATTTTAATTAAATGTAACACATATTGGGCCTAAAATTGAGGTCGGAGGCTTCCTTCAAACGAACGCCACTAACCCGGAAAAAATCTACGAATCTACCTGTTGGTCATGGAAAAACTAAGATCCCAGTCGGAGGCCTAGATTCACAGTGCAGCGCATGGGGACCTGGATTCGAGGTACGTAAATCCAAGCTGGAGTCACGTGGGCCTGGACAACCAATCACGATGCAGTATTCTCATTGATAATAATGGGAACTCCGTTTGTACGAGTTCCCATTATTATCAATGAGAAAACCCCCTAAAACACCCAAACACAGCATAATAAATAAAGAAAACACCTCACATATTTAAAATTAATTGAAATTAAATTTAATTAAATGTTTTAGATAAAAAAATATTTTGGGGAATTTTTTTATGTGCTTTAGTAGTATTAAAAATAAACTTACCTTAATGGACAGGGTTTTCACTATAAAAATGTCTATTTAAATTTAATTTTATATGTTTTAAAACTCTTACGTCGGCAAAAGTACGCTATGCGCCTGCTTTCACCAGGCATAAAAGTCTGAAGGACATTCGCTGGGCAAATAGTCCAATCTCTCCCGCACGGATGTCCTTCTTCCAGGGATGTGGAGGATCTGTCAAGAGAAATCTTTGACAAATCGGAAAAGCCGATTTTCGGCACATGTGCACCGCGCCCCGAAAACCGGCTTTTGCGCGGCCTCGCCGGGTCCGTACGCACTTTGAGCAGACCCGGCGAGGCTGGAATTTTAGGCCCATTTAAAAAAAAAACATTTTCTGAATTTTTCTGGAAAAGGATGTTTGTACTGGTGAATGGTACTCATTGTGCAACACCAAATACCAGCGTCAGGCACCCACTGGTCAGATTAAGAACATAAGAATTAGGAACAGGAGTAGGCCATCTAGCCCCTCGAGCCTCCTCCGCCATTCAACAAGATCATGGCTGATCTGGCCGTGGACTCAGCTCCACTTACCCGCCTGCTCCCCATAACCCTTAATTCCCTTATTGGTTAAAAATCTATCTATCTGTGACTTGAATACGTTCAATGAGCTAGCCTCAACTGCTTCCTTGGGCAGAGAATTCCACAGATTCACAACCGTCTGAGAGAAGAAATTCTTTCTCAACTCGGTTTTAAATAGGCTCCCCCGTATTTTGAGGCTGTGCCCCCTAGTTCTAGTCTCCTGACCAGTGGAAACAATCTCTCTGCCTCTATCTTGTCTATCCCTTTCATTATTTTAAATGTTTCTATAAGATCACCCCTCATCCTTCTGAACTCCGACGAGTAAAGACCCAGTCTACTCAATCTATCATCATAAGGTAACCCCCTCATCTCCGGTATCAGCCTAGTGAATCGTCCCTGTACTCCCGCCAAAGCTAGTATATCCTTCCTTAAGTAAGGTGACCAAAACTGCATGCAGTACTCCAGGTGCGGCCTCACCAATACCCTATACAGTTGCAGAAGGACCTCCCTGCTTTTGTACTCCATTCCTCTCGCAATGAAGGCTAACATTCCATTCGCCTTCCTGATTACCTGCTGCACCTGCAAACTAACAAAAAGAGTTTCATACACAAGGACCCCCAGGTCCCTCTGCACTAGGTTCAAAGTAAATTTTTCTCTACTTTGCCTCAACACATGTCTGTTCCAGCCTCAGAAAAGCAGACCCTACTGCACCACTAATATTTTTCCCATCAGCATCCTGCAGCCTTCGGAGTGAGATTGTTGAAAAGGAGGCAGTTTTATGCTGGAATTAGATTAAGTGGCCAAACTTGTCGCCAAGACTTTCACAGCTCACAAATAGGCAGGTTGCAGTGGTGAAAGACTACTCTCCAAATCACTGCACTACCCAATCCCTTCATTTAAAATTAAAATATGGATGTGACTGCTGCCAACGAACCGGAAGTAGTTGCGCATGCGCAGTTCCAGTGTTTTTTTTTTATTTATTGTCATCGGACTTCCCCAAATGAGGAATAAAGAAGCTGTTAAAAAAGATCTTGTTCATTTATAGTTTAATTTATTAGCTGTGCGAATTGTAGAATTTATTCAAGTATGAGCCACTTGTTTGAAACGGGATTGTGATCTGCCTCAGTGTTTCTGATCAGACATTTTTCCAAACAGCTCCCATGTTGACAGCCCTTACAAGTGATAAAATAGGTTAATTGTTTTTAAATTGACAATGTAGGGTGAAGAGCAAAGGGCTGCGATACCAGAGATTGAGAAGGAATGAGAAGATTAGGTAATGGTGAGGTGACAATAAGCTTGGCTTTTAAAGACCTACAGATTGTCAGAGGAAGGGAAGATTGAGGGAGGGAATGAGTTCCAGAAGTGTAAGGCCCAAAGAAAGTACAGATTAGTGCAGAAGAGAGATGATGCTAATTACTGAGTGCTTAAAAATGGTTTTCTGCCTAGCTAGGGTGGTTGGGGGTTCTCGAGTGCAAATCTACACGAGTCGCTGTGACAGTTATTGGGCCGAAAATAGCAGCCTCTCCGGATACATACGATGTGCGCATGCATCCGAAGAGGCCTCGCAAATGCCGGCTCTCGCCGCGCGATGCACCTGTGCCAAGAACCAGCTTTTTTCTTTTGACAGATCGCACACATCCCCGGAAGGACATTCACAGGCGGAGATTTGGGCCATTTGCCCAACTCTTGCCCAGCGAATGTCCTGTATCTCTTATGTCTGGTAAAAGCAGGCGTAAAGCTTACTTTTACCAGCGTAAGAATTTTAAAACATAGAAAAATTAAATGTTACTTCTTATTTTTAATAGTAAAAACCCTGTCTATGAAGGCAAGTTTATTTTTAAACACTATTAAAACATATCTTTTTATTAAATTTTTTTTCTCAAACATTTAATTTAATACAATTTCTACCAGAGTCATTTTTAAAAAGTGAAAGAAAAGTAAAAAAAGTGTTTTTTTAAATTTATGTTTGTGTTTTATTTGATTTTAAGGGTTAAGGAGCTAGAGCTCCCTTTACTATGAATCAGAATATTACATTGTGATTGGTGGTCCAGGCCCACATGAACCCAGGATATGCATAAGATCCTGGAAGACATGTTCCCGTACGCTGGACTGCGAAACTAGGCCTCCGAGTACAATCCTACATTCCAGCCAGACCACCAGGAATTTTGTTAAAAATATTTCGGTCGAAAGCGTTTGCCACAGGAAGCCTCCAACCGCAATTTTCCCCCCATTTTTTAAATTTACGCAGCATCCGGTAGTTCGTTGTCAGGAGTCACTCCGTAAAAATATATGTCTGAATTATAGTTATATTGCACTTTCTATAAAATGTTAAAACTACTGTCTAAATTTACTTGCATCCTAGTATTCCTTATTTTCAAAATGTTATAAATTAAAAAGATTAATAATTTGTTGACATTTTGAAGTGTCGACATTATTTGGGAAGCGGAAATGCAGTGAGGAAGGAAACAACTAGCTTAGAATGAGTTTTCTTTCAGCTGAAGACTAATGAATTCATGCAGTTAAATATATTGCATCATTAAAGTCTAAAGTTCTCTTGGATAACCATTATATCAAACGATTTTAACTCAGATCTCTTACTGCCAAGCTCTAAGTAATTTTCCAAAAAGCATATTGCTAATTAAAGGAAAATAAAGTGATCTTTTCTGATGCAGTATTGGGACAGATCAGAGGGAACTTTAACCTACACATATAGCATCAGTTTATAGGTAAAAAACGGGATGAGGCCCTACAAGACGAATTTAGGGAGATAGGAGCAAAATTAAAAAGTAGGACCTCAAAAGTAGTAATCTCAGGATTGCTACCAGTGCCACGTGCTAGTCAGAATAGGAATCGCAGGATAGCTCAGATGAATACGTGGCTTGAGGAGTGATGCAGAAGAGAGGGATTCAAATTCATGGGACATTGGAACCAGTTCTGGGGGAGGTGGGACCAGTACAAACCGGATGGTCTGCACCTGGGCAGGGCCAGAACCAATGTCCTAGGGGGAGCGTTTGCTAGTGCTGTTGGGGAGGGGTTAAACAAATATGGCAGGGGGATGGGAACCTATGCAGGCAGACAGAGGGAAGTAGAATGCGGGCAGAAGCAAAAGATAGAAAGAAGAAAAGTAAAAGTGGAGGGCAGAGAAACCCAAGGCAAAAAACAAAAAGGGCCAAATTACAGCAAAATTCTAAAGGGGCAAAGTGTGTTAAAAAGACAAGCCTGAAGGCCATGTGCCTCAATGCGAGGAGTATTCGTAATAAGGTGGGCGAATTAATTGCGCAGATAGCTGTTAACGGATATGATGTAATTGGCATCACGGAGACATGGCTCCAGGGTGACCATGGCTGGGAACTCTACATCCAAGGGGTATTCAACATTCAGGAAGGATAGACAGACAGGAAAAGGAGGTGGGGTGGCATTGCTGGTCAAAGAGGAAATTAACGCAATAGTAAGGAAGGACATTAGCTTGGATGATGTGGAATCAGTATGGGTGGAGCTACGGAATGCCAAAGGGCAGAAAACGCTAGTGGGAGTTCTGTACAGACCACCGAACAGTACTAGTGAGGTTGGGGACAGCATCAAACAAGAAATTAGGGATGCGTGCAATAAAGGTACAGCAGTTATCATGGACGACTTTAATCTAAATATTGATTGGGCTAACCAAACTGGTAGCAATGCGGTGGAGGATTTCCTGGAGTGTATTACGGATGGTTTTCTAGACCAATATGTCGAGGAACCAACTAGATGGCTGGCCATCCTAGACTGGGTGATGTGTAATGAGAAATGACTAATTAGCAATCTTGTTGTGCGAGGCACCTTGGGGAAAGTGACCATAATATGGTAGAATTCTTTATTAAGATGGAGAATGACACAGTTAATTCAAAGACTAGGCTCCTGAACTTAAGGAAAGGTAACTTCGATGGTATGAGACGTGAATTGGCTAGAATAGACTGGCGAATGATACTTAGAGAGTTGACAATGGATAGACAATGGCAAACATTTAAAGACCACATGGACGAACTTCAACAATTGAACATCCCCGTGTGGAGTAAAAACAAAACGGGGAAGGTGGCTCAACCGTGGCTGACAAGGGAAATTAAGGATAGTGTTCAATCCAAGGAAGAGGCATATAAATTGGCCAGAAAAAGCAGCAAACCTAAGGAGTGGGAGAATTTTATAATTCAGCAGAGGAGGACAAAGAGTTTAATTAGGAGGGGGAAAATAGAGTATGAGAGGAAGCTTGCTGGGAACATAAAAACTGACTGCAAAAACTTCTATAGATATGTGAAGAGAAAAAGATTAGTGAAGACAAACGTAGGTCCCTTGCCGTCAGATTCAGGTGAATTTATAATGGGGAACAAAGAAATGGCAGACCAGTTGAACAAATACTTTGGTTCTGTCTTCACGAAGGAAGACACAAATAACCTTCCGGAAATATGAGGGGACCGAGGGTCTAGTGGGAAGGAGGAATTGAAGGATATCCTTATTAGGCAGGAAATTGAGTTAGGGAAATTGACGGGATTGAAGGCCGATAAATCCCCGGGGCCTGATGGTCTGCATCCCAGATTAATTAAGGAAGTGGCCCTAGAAATAGTGGATGCATTGGTGATCATTTTCCAACAGTCTATCGACCCTGGATCAATCCCTATAGACTGGAGGGTAGCTAATGTAACACCACTTTTTAAAAAAAGGAGGGAGAGAGCAAACAGGGAATTATAGACCAGTTAGCCTGACATCTGTAACAGGGAAAATGTTAGAATCAATTATTAAAGATGAACTAGCAGCGCATTTGGAAAGTAGTGACCGGATCGGTCCAAGTCAGCATGGATTTATGAAAGGGAAATCATGCTTGACAAATCTTCTAGAATTTTTTGATGATGTAACTGATAGAGTGGACAAGGGAGAACCAGTGGATGTGGTGTATTTGGACTTTCAAAAGGCTTTTGACAAGAGATTGGTGTGCAAAATTAAAGCACATGGTATTGGGGATAATGTACTGACGCGGACAGAGAACTGGTTGGCAGACAGGAAGCAGAGAGTCGGGCGATAAACGGGTCCTTTTCAGAATGGCAGGCAGTGCTGGGACCCCAGCTATTTACAATATACATTCATGATTTAGATGAAGGAATTGAGTGTAATATCTCCAATTTTGCAGATGACACTAAGCTGGGTGGCGGTATGAGCTGTGAGGAGGATGCTAAGAGGCTGCAGGGTGACCTGGACAGGTTAGGTGAGTGGACAAATGCATGGCAGATGCAGTATAATGTGGATAAATATGAGGTTATCCAGTTTGGTGGCAAAAACACAAAGGCAGAATATTATCTGAATGATGGCAGATTAGGAAAAGGGGAGGTGCAACGAGACCTGGGTGTCATGGTACATCAGTCATTGAACGTTGGCATGCAGGTACAGCAGGCGGTGAAGAAGGCAAATGGTATGTTGGCCTTCATAGCTAGGGGATTTGAGTATAGGAGCAGGGAGGCCTTATTGCAGTTGTACAGGGCCTTAAGTGAGGCCTCACCTGGAATATTGTGTTCAGTTTTGGTCTCCTAATCCGAGGAAGGACGTTCTTGCTAATGAGGGAGTACAGCGAAGGTTCACTATATGGACTCCAGGGATGGCAGGACTGATATCTGAGGAGAGACTGGATCGACTAGGCCTGTATGCACTGGAGTTTAGAAGGATGAGAGGGGATCTCATAGAAACATATAAAATTCTGACGTGACTAGACAGGGTAGATGGAGGAAGAATGTTCCCGATGTTGGGGAAGTCCAGAAGCAGGGGACATAGTCTAAGGATTAGGGGTAAGCCATTTAGGACTGAGATGAGGAGAAACTTCTTCACTCAAAGAGTTGTTAACCTGTGGAATTCCCTGCCGCAGAGAGCTGATGATTGGATATATTCAAGAGGAAGTTAGATATGGCCCTTACAGCTAAAGGGATCAAGGAGTATGGAGAGAAAGCATGAAAGGGGTACTGAGGTGAATGATCAGCCATGATCTTATTGAATGGTGGTGAAGGCTCGAAGGGCCGAATGGCCTACTCCTGCACCTATTTTCTATGTTTACGTGACCTATAAATGGCTGATACCAAAATCAGCTGACCAAAGTACAAGAAACTTCTGGATAAAAACAAACAGAAGATACCTACGAAGCTCTTAAATGACTTAATTAAGCAAATACCTCAGGGAGCTGTTTAGGAACCCGAATTTGGCAGTAAGGTTTGTCATCAATCTGGAAACGAATAGGGTCTACTCGCCCTTTCCGATGCCCTCGAGGAACAGTTCTTTCACCCCGTAACCAGTAAAAGCCAACATCTGGTTCATAATCTGAAACAAGAATTAAAATGTTCTTATTAAAGCACTGAACTATGCCAATATACAAATGCAATAATGTTTAAGATTTAATCACTTAGTTGCATCCAGTTCTTCTTCATAAATATCAATCTAAAATTTCAAAATCCAAAATCTTTCAAGATGGAAAACGGAACAATTGACGTGATGTATATTATAAAGTGTGTTTTTCCATTTGAGTTTTAAAAGTGGTATTCAATAGGAAGTTTTCTCTATTTCAAAAAAAAAATCTGTTATCACAAATAGAACTGGAAGATGTTTTCCTTCCTGTTCAAACCTTAAGGAATGTTTACTGAAGATAACAGTGGCTCCTACAAGTTTATCAAATTATGTGAGTTAAATTAACACATCCTTCAGATGGCCAAGAATTCTGATTCACCTCAAATTCTAGGTAGCTGTCCTCAAACTACTACATTTAGCACTTCATCCACACAGACCCCTTAATGCTGCAACCAGCACCAACTCTTTAAAAGCAAAAAAAGTTGCATTTTTTGTGAGGAACTGAGTGACATGTCAAATTACATTCCAGAATTTGTTGCCTCTCTTTTGGTCTTGTAAAATATTGAGAATGATGATTGTGTACTGCTTTGAAACAAGTTTAAAAAGCTACTATCCATTACTTTTGTAATTTAATCACCCCTGCCCTCCACCCTATCACAGACCGCTCCCTTTTGTTCTTTTCTTGCCCCTTTCCATGACTTAAATGCTGTTCATCTTTAATGTCTTCCAGTTCTGATGAAAGATCGTGTTTCTCACTCGACAAATGCTGCCTGACCTGCTGAGTGTTCCCAGCATTTTGTTTTTATTTCAGATTTCCAGCATCTGCTGTATTCTGCTTTTGTTTTAAGGGATTGAGATAGTAAACTACAACCATGGGAGCTGTTAACTATTGGCAGTGCACTCTCAATGCAATTAAGGGTCAGGTAAGGAACCACTATGACCAACAGGTTATCAATACGAGAACGCAGTGGCTTCTGACAATGCGACTGAGCTGCATCATTGATGATGACATAGCGGCTATTGGCACTGCGCAAATTAGGGGTTATGGTTAGAAGCTGCTTATAGTCAATGCCAATGTTACTGGATGTGATCATACAAAGTAAAGCAGCCACAGTACCTCCACCAAACAAGTTCAAATGTTTTAGCGACACCTGTTGAACCTCCCAAACTGGTTACCTATTGAAAGAACGTTCTTAAAGAACCTCAGCTCCTTAGTTAGGCTTAAGGACCTTGGTCTATTTACTTTAGAGCAGCATGGACTTAGCGGTGATCTGATGAGAGGTCTATGAAATAATGAAAGGGCTGGATAGTTCTATACTAGGACCACTGCTGTTTTTTGATATACATTAATGACTTGGACTTTGGGTACAGGTACATTCCTTCCAGGTGAAACAGCAATTTACTTGTACTTTTCAATTTATTACACTGAATTCGCTGCTCACAATGCGGCCTCCTTTACACTGGGGAGACCAAACACAGATTGCATGGTAGCTTTGCTGAACACCTCCATTCAATCTGCAATCGTGACAGAGCTTCCGTTCGCTTGTCATTTTAATTCTCCATTCCACTCTGTCCTCTGCCTCCAGCTGTTCCATTGAAGCTCAATGGAAGCTCGAGGAAGAGCAACTCATCTTTCAATTAGACATTTTACAAACTTCTGGATTCAACAATTTCAGGTCCTAACTGCTACTCCCATTTTTTCAGATAGCAGATGCTGGTAATGATTCTGCTGTACATTTAGTCACTCCTGCTTTCCAGCCTATCACAGACCTTCCCTTTTGTTCTTTCCTCTCCTCCCCTCTCCCTACCTCTGTACATGCTTAAAACTTGTTATAGCGAACATTTTCCAGTTCTGACAAAAGGTCATCGACCTTAAATATCAACTCTGTTTCTCTCTCCACAGGTGCTGTCTGGCCTGCTGAGTATTTCCAGCATTCTCCGTTTATATTTCAGATTTCCAGTAGTTGCAGTATTTTGCCTTTATATTTGAGTTTAAAGTATGCAAGAGTAGGAATAGACAGGCTGTTGGGAGGTTCTTCTTTTCCAAGAGAATTGAGGGCCCCTGGAATACATTGCCGGCTGGTATAGCGGGTGCTGACTTTCTGTATGTTTTCAAGAGGGAACTGGGCTGGCTCTTGACTGGGACAGAGATGACATGTAGAAAGTATCTTTATACACAACACTTGGTTCATGTGATCTCCTGGACTGGTTTTGATCATCTGAGGGGATCAGAGAAGAATTTTCCAGATTATTTTGTCCCTTATTGACCCGATCTTTATTTTTGCAGTATTTGGAGCTGGGTAGTATTCTGATGCTCCAGCCATCATGGTGTGTGGGATAGGTTTGATGAACCAGTTGGTCTTTCACTGCCAGTCCATGTCTTATGAAACATTCAGCACGCGTGTTGTGTCGGTCTCAGACTGCACCGTGATTTGACCGGCAGTGATTATTTACCTCCCCGAGTGAGGAGCAGCAGCCAGGCCGACTTCAGAGTGGCGCGAAGGGCGGGTCCTTACCCAGGGTGGAGGCGCTGAGCAGCGGGTTGTGTTCGGCCAGGGCGCTGACGAGCTGAGGCACCAGGCTGCCGATCAGAGGCAGCGCCGTCTGCTCCCTCTCCCGGTACAGGAACGGCCGCCGCTTCTTCAGGTAGAAATTCTCCTGCAAAAGGGCCTCGCAAACCAGCGACTTCAGCTGGCCGAGCTGTAGGCCGGCGTCGGCACTGGCCGTCAGCCGACCGGGGAGCCCCCGCACCAAGGCCGTCTTGGTGAAATACTGGTACCACTTGTCCGCGTCCATGGCCAGCGTCTGCGGGTAAACGACGTACTTGAGCCGCTGGATCTTGGTCAGGAACCGGATCTTCTCGGCCGCCGTAGGGGAGTCGTGAACACGCTGGAAAAACTCTTCTTCCCGCCGCTTTTGAGCAGATTTGCTCTTGGCGGTCCGGGACGGGAGGACGGGCGGGTAACGGGGGCCGGGAGACTGACCGGGGCCGGGAGAGGTAGGGAACTGACGGGGCCCGGGGGAAGCCGCCGGCTGACCGAGGCCGGGAGAGGCGGAGGACTGACGGGGGCCGGGGGAAGCCGCCGGCTGACCGAGGCCGGGAGAGGCGGAGGACTGACGGGGGCCGGGGGAAGCCGCCAGCCCCGCGCGCCCAGCGCCCAACCTTCGGCCGCCATTTAAACGCGCCGCGAAGACCAACGGCAACCGGCCGCACGCCGCCATCTCCGCTTAGCCTGCTGGGGAGGAGCGTCGCGTCATGCGCACAGCGCCAGATTTGGCCAATGAAAATGTCGCAGTCGCGCAGCGTGACCAATCATTGAAGAGTACTCAGGGCGGGACTCGCAGCCGCAACAGAAGGTCGAATAATCGAGGCAAAGCAGGCGCTTCGTTCTACGCAGCAGTTTCGATATTCTTTTGTTAAAGGACGTTGATGGTTCTTGTACATTACTAAGGGGTACTTGCTAAGTAATTCTGTCTCCAGTTATTATTGTACTTTTAAAAAAAATAATTTAAAAAAATTTAATTCTCAGATGTGGGTGTCACTGACAAAACTATTATTGCCTATTCCCCAGTTGCTCTGAGCAGGTGGTGGTCGGTGATTGTTTTTGAATCATTGCAGTGAAGGTGTATTCTTTGCAGCGGTTAGTTACAACTGATAGGTTTGCTAGGCAATCTCGAGGGCAGTTAGGAGTCAACCACATTGGAGTGGGATTGGAGTCGCATAGAAAGAAAGACTTGTATTTATATAGCGCCCTTTATGACCATTAGGTTTCTCAAAGAACTTTACAGCCAATGAAGTACTTTTGGAGTGTAGTCACTGTTGTAATATGGGAAGCGCAGCAGCCAATTTTCACACAGCAAGCTCCCACAAACAGCAATGTGATAAAGATCAGATAATCTTTTTTGTTATGTTGATTGTGGGATAAATATTGGCCAGGATACCGGGAATAACTCTCCTGCTCTTCTTGAAAATAGTACCCTGGGATTTTTATGCCTACCTGAGAGGGCAGACAGGGCCTCAGTTTAACATCTCATCCGAAAGATGGCACCCTGAGAGTGCAGCACTCCCTCAGCACTGCACTGGAGTGTCAGCCGAGATTTATGTGTTCAAGTCTCTGGACTTGAACCCACAACCTTTTGACTCAGACGAGTGTACAACGCACTGAACCACAGCTGACACCATATAGACCAGACCGAGTAAGGAACATAGAAACATAGAAAATAGGTGCAGGAGTAGGCCATTCGGCCCTTCTAGCCTGCACCGCCATTCAATGAGTTCATGGCTGAACATGCAACTTCAGTACCCCATTCCTGCTTTCTCACCATACCCCTTGATTCCCCTAGTAGTAAGGACTTCATCTAACTCCTTTTTGAATATATTTAGTGAATTGGCCTCAACAACTTCCTGTGGTAGAGAATTCCACAGGTTCACCACTCTCTGGGTGAAGAAATTCCTCCTCATCTCGGTCCTAAATGGCTTCCCCCTTATCCGTAGACTGTGTCCCCTGGTTCTGGACTTCCCCAACATTGGGAACATTCTTCCTGCATCCAACCTGTCTAACCCCGTCAGAATTTTAAACGTTTCTATGAGGTCCCCTCTCATTCTTCTGAACTCCAGTGAATACAAGCCCAGTTGATCCAGTCTTTCTTGATAGGTCAGTCCCGCCATCCTGGGAATCAGTCTGGTGAACCTTTGCTGCACTCCCTCAATAGCAAGAATGTCCTTCCTCAGGTTAGGAGACCAAAACTGTACACAATACTCCAGGTGTGGCCTCACCAAGGCCCTGTACAATTGTAGCAACACCTCCCTGCCCTTGTACTCAAATCCCCTCGCTATGAAGGCCAACATGCCATTTTCTTTCTTAACCGCCTGCTGTACCTGCATGCCAACCTTCAATGACTGATGTACCATGACACCCAGGTCTCGTTGCACCTCCCCTTTTCCTAATCTGTCACCATTCAGATAATAGTCTGTCTCTCTGTTTTTACCACCAAAGTGGATAACCTCACATTTATCCACATTATACTTCATCTGCCATGCATTTGCCCATTCACCTAACCTATCCAAGTCACTCTGCAGCCTCATAGCATCCTCCTCGCAGCTCACACTGCCACCCAACTTAGTGTCATCCGCAAATTTGGAGATACTACATTTAATCCCCTCGTCTAAATCATTAATGTACAATGTAAACAGCTGGGGCCCCAGCACAGAACCTTGCGGTACCCCACTAGTCACTGCCTGCCATTCTGAAAAGTCCCCATTTACTCCTACTCTTTGCTTCCTGTCGGACAACCAGTTCTCAATCCATGTCAGCACACTACCCCCAATCCCATGTGCTTTAACTTTGCACATTAATCTCTTGTGTGGGACCTTGTCGAAAGCCTTCTGAAAGTCCAAATATACCACATCAACTGGTTCTCCCTTGTCCACTTTACTGGAAACATCCTCAAAAAATTCCAGAAGGTTTGTCAAGCATGATTTCCCTTTCACAAATCCTGGATGACTTGGACCTATCATGTCACCATTTTCCAAATGCACTGCTATGACATCCTTAATAATTGATTCCATCATTTTACCCACTACTGAGGTCAGGCTGACCGGTCTATAATTCCCTGTTTTCTCTCTCCCTCCTTTTTTTAAAAAGTGGGGTTACATTGGCTACCCTCCACTCGATAGGAACTGATCCAGAGTCAATGGAATGTTGGAAAATGACTGTCAATGCATCCGCTATTTCCAAGGCCACCTCCTTAAGTGCTCTGGGATGCAGTCCATCAGGCCCTGGGGATTTATCGGCCTTCAATCCCATCAATTTCCCCAACACAATTTCCCGACTAATAAAGATTTCCCTCAGTTCCTCCTCCGTACTCGACCCTCTGACCCCTTTTATATCCGGAAGGTTGTTGGTGTCCTCCTTAGTGAATACCGAACCAAAGTACTTGTTCAATTGGTCTGCCATTTCTTTGTTCCCCGTTATGACTTCCCCTGATTCTGACTGCAGGGGACCTACGTTTGTCTTTACTAACCTTTTTCTCTTTACATACCTATAGAAACTTTTGCAATCCGCCTTAATGTTCCCTGCAAGCTTCTTCTCGTACTCCATTTTCCCTGCCCTAATCAAACCCTTTGTCCTCATCTGTTGAGTTCTAAATTTCTCCCAGTCCCCGAGTTCGCTGCTATTTCTGGCTAATTTGTATGCCACTTCCTTGGCTTTAATACTATCCCTGATTTCCCTTGATAGCCACGGTTGAGCCACCTTCCCTTTTTTATTTTTACGCCAGACAGGAATGTACAATTGTTGTAGTTCATCCATGCGGTCTCTAAATGTCTGCCATTGCCCATCCACAGTCAACCCCTTAAGTATCATTTGCCAATCTATCTTAGCCAATTCACGCCTCATACCTTCAAAGTTACCCTTCTTTAAGTTCTGGACCATGGTCTCTGAATTAATTGTTTCATTCTCCATCCTAATGCAGAATTCCACCATATTATGGTCACTCTTCCCCAAGGGGCCTCGCACAATGAGATTGTTAATTAATCCTCTCTCATTACACAACATCCAGTCTAAGATGGCCTCCCCCCTAGTTGGTTCCTCGACATATTAGTCTAGAAAACCATCCCTTATGCACTCCAGGAAATCCTCCTCCACCGTATTGCTTCCAGTTTGGCTCGCCCAATCTATGTGCATATTAAAGTCACCCATTATAACTGCTGCACCTTTATTGCATGCACCCCTAATTTCCTGTTTGATACCCTCCCCAACATCACTACTACTGTTTGGAGGTCTGTGCACAACCCCCACTAATGTTTTTTGCCCTTTGGTGTTCTGCAGCTCTACCCATATAGATTCCACATCATCCAAGCTAATGTCCTTCCTAACTATTGCATTAATCTCCTCTTTAACCAGCAATGCTACCCCACCTCCTTTTCCTTTTATTCTATCCTTCCTGAATGTTGAATACCCCTGGATGTTGAGTTCCCAACCCTGATCATCCTGGATGAAGTCCTTACTACTCGGGGGATCAAGGGGTATGGCGAGAAAGCAGGAAGGGGGTACTGAAGTTGCATGTTCAGCCATGAACTCATTGAATGGTGGTGCAGGCTAGAAGGGCCGAATGGCCTACTCCTGCACCTAGTTTCTTTGTTTCTATGCTTCATATTTTTGTCCGTAACCAACATAGCAAGACTGGACACAAGCGATACCAGCATTTATTGATGTCCTGTGTTTCTGTGGCGGATGATGGTGTGTTAGAATACTTTTATAACATTATTTTTAAATCTAAGAACGTAGTCGGGCATCCCTGCTTGCTTTCCATCAGCAGCAGAACGAGGAGAGACCGAGTTATGTCTCTGTGTGTGAACAAAAGACAGTTAGGAGATTCCAAGGCAGAGAACAGATTAAAAAAAAGCTGGTCCTCGGAGACTCACATACACAACATGGAAATCTGCTTTCGTTTTAGTATTTGAATACTTTAATTACATAGTCTTTAGTATTCCTGAGAGGAACAGTCTGTTATACAACTGGATAGAGAATGAAGCAGCCATAGTACGTGGCACCTGTGAAGTCAGGTAACACAAAATCAGCATGGGAGTGGGAATGACGACTAAAAGATGGGAATAGAGATGTGAATGTGCAGCCCAAGGCAGCCAAATAATATAAAGTTAGAGCATTCTCCTTCCAAAAGTTAGAGTGCTCTCTGGATAATCAGAAGTCAATTTGCCTTAATGTTAACCCACGAAGGTGCAAGTCTGATCATCTTGAACTTTGTAGAGGAAACTGGTTATTAATATTGTATTAATTGCTTGTCATTTAATATAATCCTGTAGAATAGTTGTATAAGTACAATACTTTTATTAGTCAATGTATATTAAAGCTTGTTGTTTAAAACCACTCGGGCCTGAATCACATGGAAGTTATTGTTGCTGGACTACTAAGCCCCTGTTGCGACCATAACCAAGGGAAATCTGCGAACAAATGGCATTTGCATTTTAATAGGCCCCCTCCAGGTGTGCAATTGCTTTTCGGCCAATTAATGGCTATAATGGAAAATGAACGACTGAGAAGATTATGGGAGAGAAATTGGGTGTCTTTGCGCTTCCCGTTAGAGTCCCCGGGGGGACCTTTGCGACCGGGCGCGGCACTGACATCTACTCCCGCCATATTCAGCAGGAGTTTAGCAGCACCCGGAGAGTGTGACGTTATCGCCATGCGCATCACCACAGTAGTGCCCTGGACCTGAAATTGACTTCTGCCTCCTGCTGCAGTGCCAGGTGAAAGCACAGAAAGCTGCCGGAGGCGTGGATCGAGTGTTTGGCCACTACGGGGATGATGATTAAAGGCGAGGTGGCTGAGGTAAGTTTAAAAGAAAAAGTACCTGTCTTGCCAGGTTTTTTTTGCGGGTTCCTGCCCATGATCGTTCAGCCTGGCACTCTGGGTTTCTGCTTGCCAAATCCTCCTTATCTCTTCTCGCTTCTACCTCATCCCACACAACTCTGAATGAGAATCTACAGATGGTGTGAGAATGCACTTCTTCCTCTCTCGTCACTATACCACAAACCCTGGACCCTTTTTCATTTCTCACCCCCAAGAAGTGCAAGCTCCTCAGCCAGTGGAACAAGAAGAGTGATAATGAAGTTTTTTTTCTCTTGCAGCCACCCGCTCATAGGCTGACACTCCATGCACTTTAGAAGCTCGGATAGAGGAGGGATCTGCAAGTGGTGAGTCATCGGGCAGAAGTGCACGGGAGCCAGGGCATGGGCAAAGGATGCCACAGGTGTCAACTTACCAGAGGGCAAAGTTGCACACTAGTCCTGCTACCGAGGACTCGGGTGAGGACTTCAATGGGCCAGGCTGCAGAAGAAGGCTGATGGGCATACACAAAAAAATGCTTGGAGCACTGGGAAGCTTGCACACAATGTCAAGAAGCACGGAGGAGTCCACCTCCAAATTGGCACGTGGTTTTCGCAGACCTTGGAGCCCATTTTTTACAACATGGAACGGGTGTTCACCTTGATCACACAGCTGTGGAACCCACCATGGTGCAGCGTCTGATGACCAATCTGAGGGCGCAAACTGCTGCAATGGAAGCTCAGACAGTTGCCATTGGTGCTTCTAGTGTGTCACAGGAGTCCAGCAATCTTACTTTCCAACAGATAGAAACATAGAAATTTATAGCGCAGAAGAAGACCATTTCGGCCCATCATGTACGCGCAGCCGACAAAGAGCCTCATGGCCCTTAGTCAGCAGCCCTAACGGTTACATATAAACCTATGAACAATAACGGAAAGGCAAAGAGCACCCAGCCTAACCAGTCCGCCTCACACAACTGCGACACCCCTTATACTGAAACATTCGACACTCCACACCCACCGGAGCCATGTGATCTCCACAGAGAGGCCAGATAAAAACACAGGCCAATTTAAGGAGAAAAAAATCGGAAAATTCCTCTCCGACCCATCCAGGCGATCAAAACTAGTCCAGCAGATCACCCTTGCCATATTCTATTCCCAGCAGTACTTACCATTATATCTATGCTGTCCAACAAAAGATCATCCAGTCTAATCCCAATTACCAGCTGTAGGTCTGTAACCATGCAGGTTACTGCACTTTAAGTGCCCATCCAACCATCTCTTAAAAGTGGTGAGGGTTTCTGCATCCACCACTCTTCCAGGCAGCGAGTTCCAGATCCCCACAACCCTCTGTGTAAAGAAGCCCCCCCTTTAAATCCCCTCTAAACCTTCCACCAACCACCTTAAAACTCTGCCCCCTCGTAATAGACACCTCCACCAATGGAAATATACCCTTACTATCCACCGTGTCCAGACCCCTCAATATTTTGTACACCACAATGAGATCTCTCAACTTCCAATGAGAACAAACCCAGCCTATCCAATCTGTCCTCATAACTAAGATTCTCCATTCCAGGCAGCATCCTAGTAAATCTCCTCTGCACCCTCTCTAGTGCAACCACGTCCTACCAAGAATACGGTGACCAAAACTGAATGCAGTACTCCAGCTGTGGCCTAACCAAAGTATTATACAATTTAAGCATAACCTCCCTGCTCTTATATTCTATGCCTCGGCCAATGAAGGCAAGCATTCCGTATGCCTTCTTCACCACCTTATCCACCTGGCCTGCTACTTTCAGGGATTCCACCGGTACGCTCGCGGCCTTCCGCGAGAGGTGGGCGCCGGAGGGAATGGAGTGCATCGTTACCCCCAGCAACCAAATTTTAATTTGATTTTATTTATTTTACAGTTTGATTTGTTTTAATTGCCAGTTTTAGTGTCGCCCTCCCCTTTTATAGGGGGCACTTGTGAAATTAATAATTTTATGGCCCAAAAATTATTTTTAAAAAGTCCCCAAAAAAAGTCAGATAAACAACAAAAAAGGGGCAGTTTGAAAGATGTTTGGAGTGTCCCCCAGATTGGGGGGCATTTGATTTAATGTTTATTTCGTTATCCAACCAAAAAGAGTTCTGTGGACAAGGGTGGAGATGTTGGAGGCGTGGCCTGATCATTTGGAGCCTGGAGCAGTGAGAGAAGGAGCTCCCTGCTGTAGCTCCTGCCTGAAGGCATTTGTGATCCCTGAGACCAGCCCAGGAAGAGGAGGAAGGGGCTTACTTCATTACAATCCATCCAGAGGGAGAGGAGGAGAGCAGAAAATTCAACAACTTTATTACTTCTACAGAGAGTTGGAGAGAGGGGGAAAGAACAACAACCTGTGTGGAAGGAGGGAGACTCTACAACATTCTACAGGTGGGTGTACTGGTGCATTCCCCTAAAGACATTGTTTTATTGGTGGGGGGAGAAAAGAAGATTTCTTCGAGGCCCGGAACATCGCGGAGGGGGTGTGTGTGTGTGTGGGGGTCTTGCTTACAGCTAGGCCCCACACACCACTGAAGCACCCCTCCCCCATTGCCTAGTCTGGGATAGCTGAAGCTACCTGGCTGAAGACTTAGTAATCACCCTATTTAACATCGTTGGGAGTGTGTGCCTGGGTGGCTCCAGCTGCCTCAGGTGAAGACATCTTCTCCCCCCACCCGAAGACCATCCTATAAGACTGTCCTGTTTTTCCATCATCTGGGGAGTGCACCCCAGAAAACACCCACCCATTGCTGTGAGGGGAGACCTGCCCTCACAGCTTCCCTCTTTCCCACCCCCTCTCTCTCTTTCTCTGTCACTCTCTCTGTCTCTCCCCTCTCTCTCTCTGAGAGCCCCTTTCCTCCTCAATTAAAGTTAAATTAAGACAACTGAGCAGAGGGAGCAAGGCCCCTCTCCAATCGTTAACTAGGGGAGAGGTGTGCCCCACTAAGAGCTGTCTCTGCTCAAACACCAACGAGGCCAATTTAAGACCATTAAGGCCTGTGACTTTGGGGTGGGTGTAGCCCTTAAAGGGACCCCGTCATGGCGACCCCATCCACGCCGATGGCAGGGCCAGCTAAGACGTACGCGCAGGCAGTGTCCACATCCACGGCGCTTCCTGCTGCCCTGCCACCATTTAAACTAATTACGAAAAAACACGGGGTCAAGAGCTACACTCACCCCACAATGAGCATTGAGGAGTGTGTGCGGGCGATGGCTGGGGTAGTCGGCCCCTCGGCCATTGTCGCAGCCTCCAAAATGTCTGGGAAGGCGGTGTTCTTCCTGGGGTCGGAGCAGGCGGTGTCCCTGGCCATTGAAAAGGGGCTCACGGTGGGCGGGACATTCCTGCCGGTGGACCCTCTCGAGGCCACCGCGCCGAGGGTCATCCTTTCTAATGTCCCGCCCTTTGTTCCCACTGAGCTCCTCCTCCCTCACCTACACCAACTGGGGGAGGTAAGGTCAGGGATTAACCCGATACCGCTTGGCCTCAGGGAGAACAGCCTGCGCCACATCTTCTCCTTCCACCGCCAGCTCTTTTTCCGGCTGGCATGGGAGGAGATGACAGAGGGCAGTTTTAATGTGGCGCACGAGGGGACTGCCTACCGCATCTTTTGGACGTCGGACGGCGTGCGGTGCCATGCCTGTAGGGAGGTGGGGCACGTTCGCAAGAACTGCTCCGCCTCCAAGGCCGCCAAACCACCAAGGGCGGCCAAGGCTGGCGCCGCCGCCACCCCTCCCCCTAGTAGCGTCCGCGTGCCGGGAGCCGTAGGTGCGCGGGCATCGTCGGAGACCTTTGTTTTCACGGCCTCCGGCGGGGGGGAGGGAGAGCGTCCGATCGGAAAGAAAGCGCAAAGGAAGGCGAAACACCTCGAGGCGGGTCCCCTCAGTGCGCCAGACAATTTAATCACTGCGCTCAGCCCAACCCTGTCACCGGCGGGCGCGGGGTGCCCTGAGCCCGTGCCCAAGCCCTTGACCAATACTGCAGAGGGGTTTGGGCGCGGGCAAGAAAAGAAAAAGGGGGGAGTGGAGCGGGAGGCCTCGGCAGACATGGAGGTCTCCCTGCCTCCGCGCCCCCCCAGGAACAAAAGGAGGCGCTGCTCCAATGAGGCGGAGGGGGAACAACATCCCTCCGCGGAGGAGTCGGTGCCCGCCGCGTGTCCCGCGTCCCCCACCAGCGCCCCCAAACTGCGCCGTAGGCAAGAGGAATCTGTCCCCGGGGAGGGTGGGGCAGTCGAGGCTGCCCAGCCTCTGCCTCCCGGGGATGGCGTGGAAGATCTGCCTGTCGTGGGGGGTGCGGGGCCAGTGGAGGAATGCGTTGCCGCCGGGTCGAACGTCCTGGGGACAGAGGCGGGCAGGGCCGAAAAGGCTGAACCTGAGCCCACCCAGCTATTAACCAACCTTCCCCCGGGAGTCGCTCGGCCCGGAAGAAATACAAAGTGTTAACAATTTTAATGATTCTGTACACACTGGGCCAGGGGATGGCGGCGGGGAGGGGGAAGAACACCAACCCTCACCCCCTACTTGGAGCTGGGGTACTTGGAGGACCTGGGGAATTTCTTAAACCAGGTCTTTCCGTGTTCCCCGGTTCCTGGGGCGGAGGGGAACCCCTTCCGCTGTCGCTTCCTGACCCAGCACCGCTTTTAAAAGAGCCCAGTGGGGACTCCTCTGCCGCCGATCCTGGGGGTGGGATCGGGGCAGAGCCAGGGTCGGATGGAGCGGCCGGGCCGCTTGCCGTACCTCGTGCGGTCGACGGGCCGGCTGCTGGCGGCGACCTCCCGGAGGGGGACGGGGACTCGGTGTAGGATGTGGCTGAAGATCTAGGGTCCATCGCCAGTGAGGCAGTGGATCTCCTCGTGCCCGCCGCTGAGTCCCCCCTCATTCCTGTAAAGGAACTCCAGGACTTTTTGGTCCAGAGCCAGGGTCGCCGCAACCGAGCCCATCTGGCCCTGGAAAAATGGTCCGAGCCGGGGCTGCTCATCGCATCCGTCTGCGCCGCCGCTAAAACCATGGCCGCGGGCGGGCCCTTACCAAAGGCGCAAAGCCTTGAGCTGCGCCGGCTCAAAAGGTTCCTCGCTGGGCTGCTGAGGGAGTAGAGGTCAAAAAACGACTCCACTCCTCCCCCCCCCACCACAATAGGTTAGGTAGAGGTTGCACTATGCTTTTGCCATGAAGATGACCATAGCCAGCCTCAACATCAACGGCGGCAGAGAGGCACGCCGTAGATTTAACAATTTTTCGCTCCTGCGGGAGGGGAAATATGCGGTGTGCTTCACGCCAGGTGGCTCCTGGAATGGCAAGGAGAGGTCCGCATGAGCCACCTCACCGCCACTTCTTGTGGGGTGGCCATCTTGCTGGCCCCGCATTTTCAGCCAGAGATCTTGGGGGTCGAGGAGCCCGTGCCAGGCCGCTTGCTGTACGTCACGGTTCATCTGGGGGACGTGCCGCTCTGTCTCGTGAACGTGTACGCCCCTCAGTCCGACCCGCAGCAAGTGCGCTTCTTCGAAGAAGTGTCCGCTCTTCTTGGCTCCGTCGACGTCGGCGACTGCATTGTCCTGGGGGGGGGATTTTAACTGCACCCTCGAGGCGAGGGACCGCTCCGGTGCCCCGCAGAGCATGACGGCAATCGAGAAGTTGAGGGACCTGGTCGGGTCCTTCGACTTGGTGGACGTCTGGCGAAATCTCCACCCCGACTCCAGCGCCTTTACTTGGGTGAGGCCTGGAGTAGGATGGTCTAGAATTGACCGCCTTTACGTGTCTCGGGCGTAGGTTTCCTGCGTCCCGGCGGCCTCCATGCGGCCGGTGCCGTGTTCGGACCACCACCTCGTGTGGGCGGAGCTCGCTTCGCTCCGCGCGAGGACGGGGTCTGGGTACTGGCACTTTAACAACCGGCTGCTGGAGGACGTGCGGTTCCAGGACTCGTTCCATCGATTCTGGTCCGACTGGAGAAGGAAGCAGGAGGGCTTTCCCTCCTTGAGGCTATGGTGGAATGTGGGCAAGGCTCACGTCCGCGTCTTCTGTCAAGAGTACGCGAGGGGGTCGGCCAAGAGGCAGGCGGCCAGGGTCGGGCGCCTAGAAAAAGAGGTGCTCGACCTGGAGTCCCGTCTCGGTCAAGTCATCGAGGACCCGGCCCTGCGGATGGTGTATGAAGTGAAGAAGGCCGCGCTGAAGGACCTGCAGCTCGTCGGATCCCGAGGCGCGTTCGTGAGTTTGCGGATCCGGTTCCTGCGGGATCTGGACCGCGACTCCCACTTCTTCTACTCGCTGGAAAAAAGACAGAGTGTCCGTAAGAAAGCTCTTGACGCTGCTGGCCGACGACGGCTCTCTTGTCTCGGATCCGGAGGGCGTCAACAACAGGGCCCGTGAATATTACGGGGCTCTGTTCTCTCCGGAGCCGTCCAGCGAGGAAGCGCGCAGAGTTTTGTGGGAGGACCTGCCGAAGGTCAGCCCGGAGGGCGCTGAAAATCTGGAAGCTCCGCTAAGCCTGGCGGAGCTGACCGGCGCCCTCGACCGGCTCTCGAGAGGAAAAGCCCCGGGGCTGGACGGGCTGACCGTGGAGTTCCACAGGGCGTTCTGGGACGTCCTGGGGGGCGACTACGCGCGGGTCCTGGGGGAAAGTCTGGCGACCGGGGAGATGCCCCTCTCTTGGCTCAGGGCAGTCATCGTCCTGCTGCCTAAGAAGGGCGATCTCCGCCTCCTTAAGAACTGGCGCCCGGTCTCCCTCCTCAGCACGGACTACAAAATCTTCGCCAGGACGATGTCTGCTCCCCTTGGCGCCGTGCTGGACCACATGATCCACGCCGACCAGTCCTACACAGTCCCGGGCCGGACAATCCACGATAACATCCATCTGGTCCGGGACCTCATCCATCATTCCCAGGAGGCTGGTTTGTCAGTCGCCTTCCTATCTCTCGACCAAGAAAAAGCGTTCGACAGGGTGGATCACGACTATCTGTTCGGGACTCTGCGCGCTTTCAGGTTCGGGACGCATTTTGTCGCCCGGATTTGACTTTTGTACGCCGCCGCGGAGTGTCTGATTAAAGTTAACGGGTCCTTGACGGCGCCCCTTCGCTTTGGGAGAGGGGTGCACCAGGGATGCCCCATGTCCGGCCAGTTATATGCCATCTGCGTGGAGCCTTTCCTGCGCCTCCTGCGGACGAGGTTGACGGGACTGGCTCTGCAAGGGCCGGGCGTGGAGGTCGTCCTCTCGGCTTACGCTGATGACGTGCTCCTCGCGGTAGAGGATCCCGCTGACCTGCGGAGGATG
The DNA here is from genome assembly GCF_044704955.1 of Pristiophorus japonicus. Lineage (NCBI taxonomy): Eukaryota > Metazoa > Chordata > Chondrichthyes > Pristiophoridae > Pristiophorus > Pristiophorus japonicus. Next base: position 106,114,553 of record NC_091978.1, on the reverse strand, counting down.
CGTGATTGCCAGGAGATTTACTCGGCCGCATCCTCCGCCGGGAGAAATGTTCCGGACTCCTGGTGGGTCAGTGGCGGGTGGACTCCCTGCCAGAGGAGCTCAGGCCTTTTGCCTGGAGCACGACCCATCTCCTCTATCTGGGAGTCTACCTTAGCCCCGACGAGGAAGCCTGGCCGGCGAATTGGCAAGAGCTGGAGGCCAAGGTCACCGCTCGCCTAGGGCGCTGGACAGGACTGCTCCGAGTGCTGTCCTACAGGGGTCGAGCGCTAGTCATAAACCAGCTGGTGGCCGCCATGCTGTGGTACCGGCTGGTCACTTTGACCCCTCCCCCTGCGTTTGTCACCAAGATACAGAAGAAGCTGGTGGACTTCTTCTGGAACAACAGGAAGCACTGGGTCTCTGCCGCGGTTTTGAGTCTCCCGCTTGGGGAGGGCGGTCAGTCGTTGGTGTGCGTCAGCGCCCAGCTCGCGACTTTCCGTCTTCAGACCCTGCAGAGATACCTTTACGTCGATCCCCCTCCTAGGTGGCGTGCTCTGGCGACGTATTTCTTCCGCCAGCAGCACGGCCTCAACTACGACATGCAGCTCCTGTTTGAGAGCTTGGGGGGCGTCAGGACCGCCGTCCAGGAGCTGCCTGTCTTTTACAAGGAACTCACCAGGATCTGGAACAAAGTCTCCACCAAGCGCAGCTCTCCACCGGCTGGAGTGGCGGCTGTCCTGCAGGAGCCGCTGCTCGGGAATCCGTACCTCCACGACCGAGGTTTTAGGTGGCAGTCGGACGAGAGGGCTGTGGCTGGTGAGGTGACCAGGGTCAGGGACCTGCTCGATGGCGGAGGAGCGGGCTGGATGGCGCCAAACATGCTGGCGCGGCGCCTAAATTCGGCCGACGTCTGCCACGCGGCCGATGCCATCGAGTCGCTAAAAACAGCTCTGGGCCCTGACTCCATTAGGTGCATCGAGGAGGCTCAAGCACGTGGGGAGATCCCGTCCGAACTGACCCCCGTCCGGACGGAATTCCTCTTCGGCGCCAAACCCTGGAACCTCCCTCGGGAGCTGGCGCCTCACAACTTGAGCCGCCTCGGGGAAATCCCCTCCGTGCCTTTCAGTTCCGCGCGGAGGGGTTTCTTGTACGGGCTGCTCCTGCACACTCTCAACTTTGCCTCCCACTATTTATCGGGGACTTGGCCTGGAGGGTGGTGCACGGAGCAGTGCCGTGCAATAAATTTTTAAGCCGGTTCACGGGCTCCCAGGCCGCCTGCAATTTCTGCGGTCTGGAAGAGTCCGTGTTCCATGTTTTTATCGAATGCACGAGGTTGCAGCCCCTGTTTTATTATTTAAAGGGGCTGCTCCTGAAATTCTGGCTGCACTTCAGTCCCACACTCCTGATCTTTGGGCACCCTGTGCGGAGAGGAGCGGGTGGGTCCGAGGGCCTCTCGTAGGACTGCTCCTGGGCCAAGGGTGCTATCAGCCGGCCCAGGCAGCGGGCGGTCGAGGGGGTCGTTCGGCCTGACAGCCTGCCTCTCTTCCACGCGTACATCCGGTCCAGGGTGTCCTTGGAGATGGAGCACACGGTGTCCACCGGTACGCTCGCGGCCTTCCGCGAGAGGTGGGCACCGGAGGGACTGGAGTGCATCGTAACGCCCGGCAACCAAATTTTAATTTGATTTTTATTTCTTTTACAATTTGATTTTTTTTAATTGCCAGTTTTAGTGACCCCTCCCCTTTTATAGGGGGCACTTGTAGAATTTACGATTTTATGGCCCAAAAAAAAAGTAAAAAAAAAAAGGGCAGTTTGAAAAATGTTTGGAGTGTCCCCCAGATTGGGGAGCATTTGATTTAATGTTTATTTCGTTATCCAACCAAAAAGAGTTCTGTGGACAAGCACTCCAAGGTCCCTTTGTTCATCTACACTATTAAGTGGCCTACCGCTTAATGTGTATACCCTTTCCTTATTAGCCCTCCCAAAGTGCATCACCTCACACGTCTCTGAATTAAATTCCATTTGCCACTGCTCTGCCCACCTGACCAGTAGATTGATATCCTCCTGCAGCCCATGACTTTCCCTTCATTATCAACCACACAGCCAATTTTAGTGTCGTCTGCAAACTTCTTAATCATACTCCCTATATTTAAATCTAAATCGTTGCTATATACCACAAAAAGCAAGGGACCCAGTGCCGTGGAATCCCACAGGAAACATCATTCCAGTCACAAAAACATCCATCAATCATTACCCTTTGCTTCCTACCTCCAAGCCAATTTTGGATCCAACTTGCCACTTTGCCCTGTATCCCATGGGCTTTAACCTTCATAACCAGTCTACCATGCGGGACCTTATCAAAAGCCTTGCTAAAGTTCATATATACTACATCGTACGCACTACCCTCATCGACCCTCTTGGTTACCTCCTCAAAAAATGCAGGTTCGTCAAACACGATCTTCCCTCGCCGAGAGCTTGCAGAAATCAAGCGCAGGCAGCGGAAGGAGTATGCGGCAAACCAGGCTCCCTGCCCACCCTTCCTTCAACCGCTGTCTGTCCCACCTGTGACAGACTGTGGTTCTCGTATTGGACTGTACAGCCACCTAAGAACTCATGCTAAGTGTGGAAGCAAGTCTTCCTCGATCCCGAGGGACTGCCTAGGATGATGATGATCCCTTAACAAATCCATGCTGACTGTCCCTAATTAATCCTTGCCTTTCCAAATGCAGATTTATCCTTTCAGGATTTTTTCCAATAATTTTCCCACCACTGAGGTTGGGCTGACAGGCCTGTAATTACTCGGTCTATCCCTTTCCCCCTTCTTAAACAAGAGTACTACATTAGCAGTCCTCCAATCCTCCAGCACCATGTCCATATCCAAAGAGGACTGGAAAATGATGGTCAAGGCCTCTGCTATTTCCTCTTTTACTTCACTCAACAGCCTGGGATGCATTTCATCTGGGCCTGCGGACATCTACCTTCAAAGCTGCTAAACCCCTTCATACTTCGTCTCTCACTGTATTTATTTCATCCAAAATATCACACTCCTCCTCAATAGCAGTATCTGCATTGCCCTTTTCCTTTGCAAAGTATTTGTTAAGAACCCTCCCAATATCTTCCGCCTCCACACAAAGATTACCCTCATGGTCTCTAATAGGCCCTGCCCTTTCTTTAGTTACCCTCTTACTCTTAATATATTTATAGAACATCTTAGGGTTTTCCTTAATTTTACTGACCAAGAATTTCTTGTGCTCTCTCTTAGTATTCCTAATATCCTTTTTAATTTTGCCTCTTAACTTTCTATATTCCTCTAAAGATTCTATAGTATTTAGCCGTTGGTATATGACATAAGCGTCCCTTTTTTTCTTAATCCTCCCCTGTAAGACCCCTGGACAACCAGGGGTCTCTAGAATTATTTTTCCCAGCCTTTTTCTTTAATCACTAGGATTGCTACCTGGGGAGAATGGCATTGGCTCCATGGATGAGGAACCTGCTGTCCTCTGTCAGGATGACAGCATTCCTGCCACTCCACCAGTTCACTTGCAGTTGCTTATCAGCCAGCCAGCCTGCCCACACTGATGCATAGAAACATAGAAAATAGGTGCAGGAGCAGGCCATTTGGCCCTTCGAGCCTGCACCACCATTCAATATGATCATGGCTGATCATGCAACTTCAGTTCCCCATTCCTTCCTTCTCTCCATAGCCCCTGATCCCTTTAGCCGTAAGGGCCACATCTAACTCTCTTTTGAATATATCCAACGAACTGGACTCAACAACTTTGATGACACTAAGCTGGGTGGCAGTGTCAGCTGTGAGGAGGATGCTAAGAGGCTGCAGGGTGACTTGGACAGGTTAGGTGAGTAGGCAAATGCATGGCAGATACAGTATAATGTAGATAAATGTGAGGTTATCCACTTTGGTGGCAAAAAGCAGGAAGGCAGAATATTATCTGAATGGTGACAGATTAAGAAAAGGGGAATTACAACGAGACCTGGGTGTCATGGTACATCAGTCATTGAAAGTTGGCATGCAGGTACAGCAGGCGGTGAAGAAGGCAAATGGCATGTTAGCCTTCATAGCAAGAGGATTTGAGTATAGGAGCAGGGAACGAGAGAAACATAGAAAATAGGTGCAGGAGTAGGCCCTTCGAGCCTGCACCGCCATTCAATAAGATCATGGCTGATCATTCTCTCAGTACCCCTTTCTTGCTTTCTCTCCATACCCCTTGATCCCTTTAGCCGTAAGGGCCATATCTAACTCCTTCTTGAATATATCTAATGAACTGGCATCAACAACTCTCTGCGGCAGGGAATTCCACAGGTTAACAACTCTGAGTGCAGAAGTTTCTCCTCATCTCAGTCCTAAATGGCCTACCCCTTATCCTAAGAATATGTCCCCTGATTCTGGACTTCCCCAACATCGGGAACAGTCTTCCTGCATCAAACCTGTCCTGTCCCGTCAGAATCTTATACGTTTCTATGAGATCCCCTCTCATCCTTACTGTAGTTGTACAGGGCCTTGGTGAGGCCACACCTTGAATATTGTGTACAGTTTCGGTCTCCTAATCTGAGGAAGGACATTCTTGCTATTGAGGGAGTGCAGCAAAGGTTCACCAGACTAAATTCCCAGCATGGCAGGACTGACATATCAAGAAAGACTGGATCAACTGGGCTTGTATTCACTGGAGTTCAGAAGAATGAGAAGGGATCTCATAGAAACGTTTAAAATTCTGACGGGTTTAGACAGGTTAGATGCAGGAAGAATGTTCCTAATGTTGGGGAAGTCCAGAACCAGGGGTCACAGTCTAAGGATAAGGGGTAAGCCATTTAGGACTGAGATGAGGAGAAACTTCTTCACCCAGAGAGTGGTGAACCTGTGGAATTCTCTACCACAGAAAGTTGTTGAGGCCAATTCACTAAGTATATTCAAAAAGGAGTTAGATGTACTCCTTACTACTAGGGGGATCAAGGGGTATGGTGAGAAAGCAGGAATGGGGTACTGAAGTTGTATGTTCAGCCATGAACTCATTGAATGGCGGTGCAGGCTAGAAGGGCCGAATAGCCTACTCCTGCACCTATTTTCTATGTAATACTTCGTGGCCAACAAGCTAGATGGGGAAGAGAGCGCTGCCAAACGTAGAACGATCCTCCTCACCATCTATGGAGCACCAACGTATGGCCTCATGAAGAATCTGCTCACTCCAGCGAAACACACGGAGAAATCGTACGACGATTTGTGCACATTGGTCCGTGAGCACTTGAACCCGAAGGAAAGCGTTTTGATGGCGAGGTACCGGTTCTACACCGACAAAAGATCTGAAGGCCAGGAAATGGCGAGTTATGTCGCCGAGCTAAGACGCCTGGCAGGACATTGCGAATTTGGAGCACATGCTCAGAGACATTTTTGTACTTGGCATTGGCCATGAAACCATACTTCGCAAACTTTTGACTGTCGAGACCCCAACCTTGAGTAAGGCCACCAGTGACAATGCTAAGCAAATCTCTCAGCAGACAAGTGCTGCTACAAATACTGTGAACAAAGTGATGTTGTTTTCGAATCGTAACGGTCAGGGTAGATCACACATACCTGCAGCTACACATCTGCAGATGTCTCAGAGTCCACCATCAAGGGTGATGAATGCAAGGCCATTAACACCTTGTTGACGCTGCGGGGGTGATCATCGTTTCCATTCATGCCGATTCAAAGGATACATTTGCAAGGGCTGTGGAACAATAGGACGCCTCCAACGACTGTGCAGGCAAGCTGCTAGGCCTGCTAAACCTACAAACCACCACGTTGCAGAGGAGGACAGATCCACGGAGGATCATGACGAAACAGAACCTCTGATAGAGGAGGCAGAGGTACATGGGGTGCACACATTCAACACGAATTGTTCCCCGATAATGCTGAAGGTTGAATTAAATGGACTCCCGGTGTCAGTGGAGCTGGACACGGGCGCAAGCCAGTCCATCATGGGCAAAAAGACTTTCGAAAGGTTGTGGTGCAACAAGGCCTCAAGGCCAGTCTTAACTCCAATTCGCACGAAACTAAGAACTTACACATAGAAACATAGAAAATAGGTACAGGAGTAGGCCATTCGGCCCTTCGAGCCTGCACCGCCATTCAATGAGTTCATGGCTGGACATGCAACTTCAGTATCCCATTCCTGCTTTCTCGCCAGACCCCTTGATCCCCTTAGTAGAAATGACTACTTCTAACTCCTTTTTGAATATATTTAGTGAATTGGCCTCAACAACTTTCTGTGGCAGAGAATTCCACAGGTTCACCACTCTCTGGGTGAACCACCACTCTCTGGGTGAACACGAAAGAACTGATTCCTGTAATTGGCAGTGCTACCGTAAAGATCTCCTACGATGGAGCGGTGCACAAGCTACCACTCAGGGTGGTAACGGGCGATGGTCCGACGTTGCTCGGCAGGAGCTGGTTGGGAAAGATACGCTGGAACTGGGAATACGTCCGAGCGCTATCGCCCGCTGATGACACTTCGTGCGCACAGGTCTTAAACAAATTTCCTTCACTGTTCGAACCAGGCATCGGGAAATTCCAAGGAGCAAGAGTGCAGATCCACTTAATTCCGGGGGCATAACCCATCCATCACAAGGCGAGAGCAGTACCGTACATGATGAGAGAAAGGGTGGAGATCGAGCTAGACCGGCTACAAAGAGAGGACATCATCTCACCGATCAAGTTCAGCGAGTGGGCCAGTCCTATTGTCCCAGTCCACAAGAGAGATGGCACCGTCAGAATCTGTGGCGATTACAAAGTAACTATCAATCATTTCTCCCTGCAGGACCAATACCCATTTCCAAAAGCCGATGTCGTCTTTGCAATACTGGCGGGAGGAAAGATGTTCACGAAGCTGGATCTGACTTCAGCCTACATGACGCAGGAACTGGAGGAATCATCGAAGGCCCTCACCTGCATCAACACGCACAAAGGTCTTTTTGTTTATAACAGATGTCCGTTTGGAATTCGATCAGCAGTGGCGATATTCCAGAGAAACATGGAAAGTTTACTGAAGTCGGTCCCGCACACCGTGGTCTTCCAGGACGACATCTTGGTCACAGGTCGGAACACAGTCGAGCATCTGCAGAACCTGGAGGTGGTTCTTAGTCTGCTCAACTGCGTGGGGCTCAGGTTAAAACGCCTGAAGTGGAGTTCTTGGGAAAGAGGATTGCGGTGGACGGCATCAGGCCCACCAACGCGAAAACGGAGGCAATCGAGAACGCACCGAGGCCACAGAACGTGATGGAGCTGCGGTCGCTCCTGGGACTCTTGAACTACTTTGGTAACTTCTTACCGGGTCTCAGCACACTGCTAGAACCACTGCATGTCTTACTATGAAAAGGGGGCAAATGGGTTTGGGGCAAAAGCCAAGAAAATGCCTTTGTAAAAGTGAGAAAATTGTTATGCTCAAACAAATTGCTTGTGTTGTATGATCCATGTAAGCATTTGGTACTAGCATGTAATGCGTCATCATATGGCGCCGGGTGTGTATTGCAACAAGCCAATGATTTCGGGAAACTGCAACCGGTTGCTTATGCATCCAGGAGTCTGTCTAAGGCCGAGAGAGCCTACAGCATGATTGAAAAAGAAGCGTTAACGTGTGTCTATGAGGTAAAGAAAATGCATAAATACCTATTTGGACTAAAATTCGAATTGGAAACTGACCATAAGCCACTTATATCCCTGTTTTCTGAGAGCAAAGGGATAAATACCAACACATCGGCCCGCATCCAGAGATGGGTGCTCACGTTGTCCACATACAACTACGCCATCCGCCACAGGCCAGGCACAGAAAATTGTGCCGATGCTCTCAGTAGGCTGCCATTGCCCACCATGGGGGTGGAAATGGCACAGCCCGCAGATCTAGCCATGATTATGGAAGCATTTGAGAGTGAGCAACAACCTGTCACTGCCCGGCAGATCAAAATTTGGACAAGCCAGGACCCCTTATTATCTCTCGTCAAAAGCTGTGTGCTTCACGGGAGCTGGTCCAGTCTCCCAGTGGAAATGCAGGAAGATATAAAGCCGTTCCAGTGGCACAAAGATGAAATGTCTACAGGCAGACTGCCTTCTGTGGGGCAATCGAGTAGTGGTCCCCAAGAAGGGCTGAGTCACCTTCATCAATGACCTCCACAGTACCCACCCAGGCATCATAATGATGAAAGCGATAGCCAGATCCCATGTGTGGTGGCCCGGCATCAATGAGGACTTTAAGTGCTGCGTTCACAGATGTAATACATGCTCACAGTTAAGTAATGTACCCAGGGAGGCGCCGCTAAGTTTATGGTCTTGGCCCTCCAAACCATGGTCTAAGGTACACGTCGACTGTGCAGGCCCGTTCTTGGGTAAAATGTTCCTTGTGGTTGTAGACGCGTACTCCAAGTGGATTGAATGTGAGATAATGTCTGCTGCCACCACTGAAAGCCTGCGGGCCATGTTTGCCACACATGGCTTACCCGATGTCCTGGTGAGCGACAACGGGCTATGTTTTACCAGTACTGAGTTCAAAGAATTTATGACCCGCAACGGGATCAAACATCTGCTCCATTTAAACCAGCGTCCAATGGTCAGGCAGAGAGAGCAGTGCAAACCATCAAGCAAGGCTTGAAGAGGGTACCTGAAGGCTCACTGCAGACTCGCCTATCCCGAGTCCTGCTTAGCTATCGCACGAGACCGCACTCACTCACTGGGATCCCACCTGCTGAACTGCTCATGAAAAGAGCACTGAAGACAAGGCTCTCGTTCGTTCACCCTGATCTACATGAACAGGTAGAGAGCAGACGGCTTCAACAAGGTGCATACCATGATAGCGCAAATGTGTCATGCGCGATTGAAGTCAATGATCCTGTATTTGTACTAAATTATGGGCAAGGTCCCAAGTGGCTTCCCAGCACTGTCGTGGCCAAAGAGGGGAGCAGGGTATTTCGGGTCAAACTTTCAAATGGACTCATTCACCGGAAACACTTGTACCAAATCAAACTCAGATTCGTGGACTACCCTGAGCAACCCACCTTGGACCCTACCTTTTTGGATCCCCCAACACACACACCAGTGGCAACCGACACCACGGTTGACCACGAAGCAGAACCCATCATCCACAGCAGCCCAGCAGGGCCCAACACACCAGACAGCCCATCAAGGCCAGCTGCATAGCAGCCCAGCGAGGGCCCAACAAATGACTCAACAACACCAGCCTTCACACTGAGACGATCAACCAGGGCAAGAAGCGCCCCAGATTGACTCACATTGCAAATAGTTACAGTATTGACTTTAAGGGGGAATGTTGTTATGTATCTGGACTTGTATATACTCTGTGCAGCCACAAGAGGGCTCATTCCCTGGAGTCCCAAGGGATCTCATAATCCCTTGGAAGCACAGGTATTTAAGAGTGCTTCACAGGTTGGAGAGGCACTCTGGAGACCTGCAATAAAAGACTAAGGTCACACATTACTTTGAGCTCAGAGTGTTCAGTCTGACTCTTTCTCCATACACTACAGTAACGAGCAGGGTGGATAAGGATGAACCAGTGGATGTGGTGTATTTGGATTTCTAGAAGGCATTCGCTAAGATGCCACATAAAAGATTACTGCACAAGATAAAAGTTCATGGGGTTGGGGGTAATATAAGCATGGATAGAGGATTGGCTAACAAACAGAAAACAGAAAGTCGGGATAAATGGGTAATTTTCCAGTTGGCAAATACTAACTAGTGGGGTGCCACAGGGATCGGTGCTGGGGCCTCAACTATTCACAATCTATATTAATGACTTGGATGAAGGGACCGAGTGTAATGTAGCCAAGTTTGCTGATGATACAAAAATGGGTGGGAAAGCAAATTGTGAGGAGGACACACAAAATCTGCAAAGGGATATAGACAGGTTAAGTGAGTGGACAAAAATTTGGCAGATGGAGTATAATGTGGGAAAATGTGAGGTTATCCGCTTTGTCAGAAAAAATAGAAAAACAAATTATATTTTAAATGGAGAAAAATTGCAAAGTGCTGCAGTACAGCGGGACCTGGGGATTCTTGTGCATGAAGCACAAAAAGTTAGTATGCAGGTACAGCAAGTAATCAGGAAGGCAAATGGAATGTTGGCCTTTATTGCAAGGGGGATAGAGTATAAAAGCAGAGAAGTCCTGCTACAACTGTACAGGGTATTGGTGAGCCCACACCTAGAGTACTGTGTATAGTATTGGTCTCCGTACTTAAGGAAGGATATACTTGCATTGGAGGCAGTTCAGAGAATGTTCACTAGGTTGATTCCGGAGATGAGGGGTTTGACTTATGAAGATAGATTGAGTAGGTTTGGCCTATATTCATTGGAGTTCAGAAGAATGAGAGGTGATCTTATCAAAACATATAAGATAATGAGGCGGCTCGACAAGATTAATGCAGAGAGAATATTTCCACTCATAGGGGAAACTAAAACTAGGGAACATAGTCTCAGAATAAAGGGCCACCCATTTAAAACTGAGATGAGGAGGAATTTCTTCTCTGAGGGTTGTAAATCTATGGAATTCTCTACCCCAGAGAGCTGTGGAGGCTGGGCCATTGAATATATTTAAGGCAGAGATGGACACATTTTTGAGCAATAATGGAATAAAGGGTTATGGGGAACAGGCAGGGAAATGGAGCTGAGTCCATGATCAGTATCAGCCATGATCTTATTAAGTGGCGGAGCAGGCTCGAGGGGCCGAATGGCCTACTCCTGCTCCTATTTCTTATGTTCTTATGCATTGGTTATATAAGTCCCTGGATTCTGCAGAGGTCCCAGCAGACTAGAAAGTCACAAATGTAACATCTCTATTTAAGAAAGGAGGGAGACAGAAAGTAGGAAAGTACAGACCAGTTAGCCTCATTGGGAAAATGCTGGAGTCCTTCATTAAGGAAGTTGTAGCAGGACATTTAGAAAATCATAATGCAGTCAAGCAGAGTCAGCATGGTTTTATGAAGGGGAATAATGTTTGACAAATTTGCTGGAGGTCTATGAGGATGTACCAAGCAGGGTAGATAAAGGGGAACCAGTAGATATCGTATATTTGAATTTCCAGAATGCATCGATAAAGTGCCTCATAAAAGGTTACTGCACAAGATAAGAGCTCACTGGGTTGGCGGTAATATATCGCATGGATAGAGGATTTTCTAACGAACAAAACAGAGAGTCGGGATCAATGGGTAATTTTCAGGTTGGCAAACTGTAACTCGTGAGGTGCCACAGGGATCATTGCTGCCTCAAATATTTACAATTTATATTAATGACTTGGATGAATAGAACAAGTGTAATGTAGCCAAATTTGCTGGTGATACAAAGATAGGTGGGAAAGCAAGTTGTGAGGAGGACGTAAAGAATCTACAAAGGGATATAGATAGGCTAAGTGAGTGGACAAAAATTTGGCAGGTGGAGTATAGGGCCCAAGTTTCCACAAGAAAAAAAAACGGGCGCCCCTCCGAGCTGGGCGCCCGTTTTTCGCGCCTAAAACGGCGCCTAAAAAATCCTCGCTATTCTCCACCTACTTACAGGTCCTCTGACCCTCGGCGCAGCCAGCACGAGCTGTGGGGAGGGCGGAGCCGGTCCCGGCACTGAAAACAGTGTCGGGACCTCTGCGCATGCGCGCTACAGTGGGCACGCAAGCGCAGTAGCTCCAGGCGCCGAACTGTGTGGGAGGGGCCCGAAGCACGCAGCCCCTAGCCCTGGCTGAATGGCCTCACTGGGGCTGCGTGAATGAGGCTCCGCCCACGGCCAGATCCTGCTCCCCGCCCGACCAGACCCGATACTCGCTCCCCCCCCCCCGCAGACCAGACCCGACCCGACACCCGCTCCCACCCCCCGCCCCGACCCGACCCGAGACCCGCTCCCCCCCCCCTGAGACACGCTCCCCCCCCCCCGCCCCGACCCGAGACCCGACACCCGCTCCCCCCCCGCCCCGCCCCGACACCCGCTCCCCCCCCGCCCCGACCAGACACCCGCTCCCCCCCGCCCCGACCCGACAGCCGCTCCGCCCGCCCCAACCCGAGACCCGCTCCGCCCCCCCCGCCCCGACCCGACACCCGCTCCCCCCCCCCGACTGACCCGACACCCGCTCCTGTTCCCCGACCCGACCCCCCCCGCTCTCTCTCCCCCCCCGCTCTCTCTCCCCCCCGCTCTCTCTCACCCCGCTCTCTCTCTCCCCCCCCGCTCTCTCTCC